>NC_134353.1:117414952-117554952 GCF_048569485.1 Anomaloglossus baeobatrachus
GTGTGTAGAAAACAAGCACTGGCATTTAGGCGGTTTGAATATTTTTTTCTGTTACGCAGTTTACTGATCCAATTAATTTTATTTTTATTTTATATTTTGATAGATTGGACATTTCTGAATGTAGCAATACCACGTAGATGTATTTTTTTAATTGTTTTATTTTCAATGGGCAAAAGGAGGTGATTTGAACTTTTGTGGGGGGAGGGGTTCATATTTTTTTAAAATCTTTTCTCCCTTTTTATTGTATTTACTAGTCCTGTTAGGGGACTTGAAGCAGCGATCATTTGATCGCTTGTGCTCTACAGAGCAGTGTATCATCATTGGCGGCCATCATTTCTGCTCTGTGTGAATTGACTTTTCATCAGTGAACAGCACTGAGGCCTACTGGTCCCTCGTCCAGAAAGACGATTACGCCTGGGCGTGGTGTGGTGTGGTGTGGTGTGGTCAGGTACCCTTACAAGTCATTTAGCTCCCAGACCACACTGATGTAAATGATTTCAAATGATCTGACGTGACACTTCGGTGTCTGTCGCCTCCCTTAAATGTTCCTGGAGTTGTATGGTCTTCATCATCCAGATCAACAAAGCATTGATCACAATAAAGTGGTCATCAGAATGGGATGTGGCCAAAGGATGTCCACTTCTTTGCCTTTCTGTGACTCTTCCAGTCTCTCTGTATCTCTGTTGCAACCTGCTGATGACACTTTAAGCTCAGTCGCCACTTTCGTCTGAGAACATCCTGCTTGAAATCTCGCAATGGTAAGGTACTGATGATCAATTGTTAGGTGTAGTCTTGGTCTCATGATGTCAAAAATGTAAACATTATAAGAACTGGTTAATACCAATTATAATTGAACCACGAAATTTATTTGGCGACTCATGGATCAAACACCTGTTGTGAATTTTGCCATTAAGCTCCTTGATAGAGAACAGCGAGTTGTACAAAAAGTGCTGAAACATTAAACAGTTGGACATGAGCATCCAAAACTTTAGACAAGGTCACATTAAGTTCTTCTGAGGAGGTCAGAGTGCATTTTAGCGTCATCCTGAAATTTCACCCGAAAGCCGACTATCTCCAACTTTGAGTAGTGCATATGCATTTTGTCTGATGTTTCATTTACAATAAATATTTTTTTGACTAACACAACTACATAAAAAAACTAAATTTAAAAGTCAAGAATTAAAACAAGGAACAATGAAAATAAGGGGTGGCTGATGAGTGACATTGAATAATGGGCAAAGATCCTCATACCAAGGGTAGCCACCAGATAATATAATACTACATACTAAACTATTTGTATGGACAAGTTGTGATGCCCTGGGCATTATGGGGCGGTATGGCAGTGACAGACCCCAAACAGTCCATATACAGGGAACATAAGGCTTTTATTTCCAGCCTCCCAGATCCCACATAACACATCATATGGCAGACATATTACATCATATGGCATAACAATAAAAACTGGCCCGACTGGGCGCTAACTAATACTACATACCTCTGTCTGACACTACCAGGGGTGCATATGGACCTGACTCTCCGGTCCAAGGCCTCCTGCTTATACCACTGTGCACACCCATTCACTGACTCCAGCCATCCAGCCAGTACACAAAAGGGGCTGCCAAACACTTCAAGGGCTGTACAATGTAATGCACAAAAATTATAATCAATAAATACAATAATAAAGATATATTGTGATCAAAAATACCCAATAGGAAAATGGAAAGCTTTGTCACCACATCAGCGTCTACCTCAACCCGACACGCGTTTTGAGCCTACTTCATCCGGGGGTGAAGAGAAGGAGGTGTCTTAAAGGCAACCTGTCAGGTGCAATATCAACCCAGAACCACGAGCAGTTGTGGGTGTATATTGCTAATCCCTGCCTAGCAGTTCTGTATCTAGTAGCATAAATAAAAAGATCTTTAGAAAAAGTATTTCTAAAGATCGTTTCTTATATGCTAATGAGGCCAGGGACTAGTCGCAAGGGCGTGAATTCCCTTTGGTAGTTGGCCCACATAGCATGTTGGCACACCCCTGTGGGCGTACTAACATACTAATGAATGCGCAGCGACGCTACACATACTTCAGTCTTGATGGCGGCCGGTGGAGGATTGATTGCCACTGCACATGTTCCCGAGTGCCCGGGACTTCTGGTCATGTGCACTATACCTCACTGAAGCCGGGAAGCTTACCCCATGCATCAATTTAGTGCGCGTGATCGGAAGTCCCTGGGAACTCCGGATCATTCGCAGTGCGCATCCTTCTTCCGCCGGCCGCCATGAAGAGTGAGGTATGTGTGGCGAAGCTGGACATTCATTAGCATGTTAGTATGCCCACAGGGGTGTGCTAACATTGTAAGGGGGTAGACTAGCCAAGGGTACTCATGCCCTTGCAACTAGTCCCTTGCCTCATTAGCATATAAGAAACGATCTTTAGAAATATTTTCTCTAAAGATCTCTTTATCTATGCTAGTGTATACAGGGACGGTTAGGCGGGGATTGGCAATATGCACCCAGAACTGCCCATGGTTCTGGGTGCATAGTGCACCTAACAGGTTCCTTTTAAATAGTAGCAAAGATGTTTCGTTGGCTATAGTCTACAGCCTCCCTCTACTGCCTCTGGCAAAAATTAAGAGACCACTGCACATTTTTATAAAAATCAGTTTCTCTACATGTCTGACAGCCGTTCCATTCCAGTGTCAGTTGAATTCCAACCAGAGTACAGACCGGCAGAGGGCGAAAGCGACTCTCCACTGACAGGGATTACGGTTATCTTATTCAAATATCACTCAACAACTGCAGGATGACATCAAGTGACCTACAAAAGGAATGGCAACTGGGGTGAAGTGCACGGCAAGAACAGTTCGTAACAGGCTCATAGAAGCAGGGTTCAAGTCATGTAAAGCTAGAAAAAAGCCTTTCATCAATGAGAAGCAAAGGAGAGCCAGGCTGAAGTTTGACAAAGACCATAAGGATTGGATCATAGAGGACAGGAGTAAGGTAATATTCTCTCATGAGTCTAATTTTCAGCTTTGCCCAACACCTGGTCGCCTAATGGTTAGACTGAGACCTGGAGAAGTGTACAAGCCACAGTGTCTTGCACCCACTGTGAAATTTGGTGGAGGATCAGTGATGATCTGGGGATGCTTCAGCAAGGCTAGAATTAGGCAACTTTGCGAAGGATGTATGAATCAAACCGCATACAAGGTTATTCCAGAAAATCAGTTGCTTCCTTCTGCTCAGGCAATGTTCCCCAACTCTGAGGACAGCAGGACAATGCGCCATGCCACACAACTAGATTAGTCAATGTGTGGATGAATGACAACCACATCAAAAGCCTGTCATGGCCAGCCCAATCTGTGAACCCCCTTGAAAACTTCTGGAATGTAATCAAGAGGAAGATGGATAGTCACAAGCTATCAATCAAAGAAGAACTGCTTAAAGTTTTGCTCCAGGAGTGGCATAAGGTCACCCAAAAGCTGGTGGAAAGCATGCCAAGACGCATGAAAGCTGTGATTAAAAATCATGGTTATTCCACAAAATATTGATTTCTGAACTCTTCCTGAGTTATAACGTTATTAGTATTGTTGTTTCTAAATGATTATGAACTTGTTTTCTGCGCATTATTTGAGATCTGAAAGCAATTATTATTATTATTATTTATTATTATAGCGCCATTTATTCCATGGCGCTTTACAAGTGAAAGGTTATACGTACAACAATCATTAACAGTACATAACAGACTGGTACAGGAGGAGAGAGGACCCTGCCCGCGAGGGCTCAGTCTACAGGGAATGGGTGATGGTACGATAGGTGAGGACAGAGCTGGTTGCGCAGTGGTCTACTGGACTTAGGGCTATTGTAGGTTGTAGGCTTGTTGGAAGAGGTGGGTCTTGAGGTTCCTCTTGAAGCTTTCTACGGTAGGGGAGAGTCTGATGTGCTGAGGTAGAGCGTTCCAGAGTATGGGGGATGCACGGGAGAAATCTTGTACGCGATTGTGGGAAGAGGAGATAAGGGAGGAGCAGAGAAGGAGATCTTGTGAGGATCTGAGGTTGCGTGCAGGTAGGTACCGGGAGACTAGGTCACAGATGTAGGGAGGAGACAGGTTGTGCATGGCTTTGTATGTCATGGTTAGTGTTTTGAACTGGAGTCGTTGGGTGATGGGAAGCCAGTGAAGGGATTGGCAGAGTGGTGAGGCTGGGGAGTAGCGAGGGGAGAGGTGGATTAAGCGGGCCGCAGAGTTTAGGATAGATTGGAGGGGTGCAAGAGCAATGCATTGTTTTGTTATTTTGACCATTTCTCATTTTCAGAAAATAAATGCAAAATTTATTGCTTGGAAATTCGGAGATGTTGTCAGTAGTTTATAGAATAAAAGAACAATTTACATTTCACTCAAAAATATACCTATAAAGAGAAAAATCAGAAAAACTGAACATTTTTCAGTGGTTTCTTCATTTTTGCCAGAGCTGTATATATTTCCTATAGTATACACTTCTGACCTCTTCTTACTTCTTTTCCATCCGAAAAACAGTAGAATGGGCATAGAGAAGCAGTAGTCTATAACCATATTCATATGTGCCTGCATACACAAACAAGGTCTAAAGTTGCTTAGAAGGACAATCAAGGTGTAAGATGTAAAAAGAAAATTACTTTATACCCTAATGTTGTGTATGTAGATTTTCTGGCGCTGCTCGCCTCCACATCGGGCGGTGAGCGGCACCGGTACTGTTGCACCTACAGGAAAGGACATTGCCAAGGCTAGTGCAATGTCAGCAGGGTCTCATTATTCTGATTGTGGTCTATTAGTTCTGTACTTTTGGTTCTATGTAGAAGCAGAAGTGTGAAGATCACTTGTCTCTGACACTGTATACAGCCCCATAAAATCAGGTTTATTGTAAACTATTTTAAACCTTGGCCACTCTCTCCAAATACTTCCACAACGTCATAATGGCCTTTTATTAAAGCAGCAGTGGCCAAATAGCTGAGGAATGTAATAAAGTTGAAAACTGCACAGAAAACAAACAAGCAGTGAGGGAAATAAGACCTAGTGTATATATCTGAAGATCGAGGATTGAGGCTTGGCAGGAAGACTTGCTAGGATACCCGACATGGAAACAAAGCAAGGTTAAGTGGTTTTGCTATAAATCTGCCCACACAAGAGTTGGGTTTCAATGTTGACATTTGCTCAAAACATAATGAAATATTTAGAAAGCACTTATGTCGATGGCCTGAAAAATGAGCTCTGAATATGCACAGCAGGAGCTGGAAGGGTCTACGGCTTTAACAAGTCTCCGTATAAGATCTGGCAGATTACTTGGAGTCCGCTATGAGTCTGGAGTGTACAGGAGATTGCACGGACATATCTTACATAAGACCTATAATATAATCTCATCCCTTCTTATCTTCTTGTGCAACGTCTACTCCTTCCAGACAGATGAAATATAAGAACTTTGGTCCATATGATCTACGGACTGTAGCAATGGTTCAATATGTCGAAAATATTGTTCTTACCTTGACTCCTCTTGTTTTTCTTAAATGTGATCTTATCGGTCGTTTTTACTTACTTTTTTTTTTTTTTTTTCAGGAAGAGGAAGCGATTCAGAGTCTGATTTACCTCACAGACGACTACCTGATGTTAGGAAAGATGATATGTCCGCCAGACGGGTCTCTTTTGGTGAAAATAAAATAATAGTGCCTTTTAACCAGTACCTCCCCAACAAAAGCAACCAGACGGCTTACATCCCAGCTCCCCTGCGCAAGAAGAAGGCCGAACGGGAGGACTACCGGAAAAGTTGGAGCACCGCCACTTCGCCATTAGGTGGAGAAAGGCCGTTCAGGTAACTATGTACTACCATAATGGCACAATTAGCTTCCTTCATATCTCATCATAGTTTCCAGTAGTATTGTCTATAACCAGCGCTGGTGACCAACACTTTCTACAGACTCCAGTGCTACACTGGCCCAAGGTCTAATCCGGTAATGTTTAACGGATGATGAATAATGGATTTATTTAATTTTTTTCATTTAAGTATTTTACTTAGCTTTTTATTATATTTAGACCTGATTCGTATGTTGGTTTTTCACATGTGTTCCAGGTATGGTTTTCACGGATAGAACACATGCCCATTATAGTCTATGGGGATTTTCGCATTTCTGAGTTTTTTTTGCAGACTGTGGGAAAATCAGAGACTGCTCCACATATATTATCAGCATTGTGAAGTCCATTTAAATCTATGGTTCTGAGAAAATCACAGTCTACACACAGCTGGCATCAGTGGACAGTCCGTGTCCTGTCTGTGATTAACATTGTAGTATAGGAGACTGATGAAACCCGGATGGTAAAAACTGACACACTGACCAAACTCTGATCCAAAACACTGATGGCACTCAGATAATATTTTGGCAAACCTAAAAAAAAATTGCGGACTACTGAATGAGACAACCACTGAACATCATATTTTTTTTTTTTTTTTTATGGAGTCTAAAGGCTACATGCCTGTCACCACTTTTTTGGCGTATAAGCTGCGGCCACCACCACCGGGCTCTTATATACAGCATTCTAACATGCTGTATATAAGAGCCCAGGCCGCTGTGAGAACATAAAAAACACTTTATTATTCTTACCTAACGGTCGCGCAGTTGGCCATATGGGCGTCTCCCGTGGTCGCCAGTTCCACTCCCTGACTGCCCTCACTGTCAGAAAAGTATTCCTAATGTCTAATCTGAATCTCCTTCCTTTCAGTTTCATCCCATTGCTTCTTGTACTTCCTTGTGCTAATAAGTATAGGGTGGTTCCCTCTGCACTGGGACTACCTTTCGGATATTTCAGATACAGTGGAACCTTGCTTAACGAGTAACCCTCTTAACGAGAATTTCGCTTAACAAGCAAAGCTTTCTGTAAATTTGTAACCCGCTTTACGAGAAAGCTTTGCTGTACGAGCGAAATTCTCACCGCACACACTTCCGGTTTCGTCCATCCACCACACTCTGACCCGCACTTGCAGTCCACACAAACACACACATGTAAGCACAAACACACACGCACGCACATACAGTATTATGCTCACCTTACCTTCCGTTCCACCGCTGGGCTCATGGTTCTTGTAGTTCCCGGGTACATCGCGATCTACAAGACCCAGGAGGCCTGCGATGGAACGGAAGGTAAGGTGAGCATATAATATAACATAATATGTTTACCTTTCGTTTCATTGCCGGCCTCCTGGGTGCTGTAGTGCGCCGCTGTGCTCCAGTCCACGCTGTGTATCTGCATCCATAGCGACGAGGGAGGAACTTCCTGTCACCGCTAATGAAAGGCAGAGCGCTGGCCAATCAGAGGCAAGCGGCTCTGCCTTTGACGTCAGCGCTCTGGCCGGGAAGTTCCTGCCTCGTCGTTATGGTAACGCGTTACACAGCCCGGCCCCGTACCAGAGAACAGCAAATCCCAGCAGACCGGCAATGGAATATGGAATAGAAGGTAAGGTGAACATATAATATGTGTGTGTGCATGTGAGTTTGTGTGTGTGTTTGTGTTTGTGCATGTGTGGAATGATAGAATAGGGGACCAGGATGGGACATTTTAGAAGTTGTGGCACAGTCCCAGAACGGATTGTTCTCGTTAAGCAAGGTACCACTGTATTTGTAGACCGCTATTATGTCTCCTCTCAGCCTTCTCTCTTTCAAACTAAACATCTCTAGCCGTTCTTCATATGACATGGTTTGCAGACCTTCTACCATCTTGGTTGCTCTACTCTGGTAAAGCGTCGGCGGTGACTTCTAGCCGGTCACACACTGTTGGCAATCTGGCTTCAGTTTAAGGAAAATTTTCCAAACCCCATTCATAAGTCTGGTTGTAGAGTTAATGATTTATGAAGTAGCCCGTTTCTATTATGTAGTAAAACATTTGCCTGTGATGTATGGTCTTTTTCAATGTAATATATAGCCCATCGTGTAAATGGATTATTGCTTTCCGTCCCTGTAAATCTGAAGTTCAGCCTCTTCTAGTGGTAGTAGGCAGAAATTAGATTGAGATTTTGGAGGCATTACAGTAACATATGTAACTAGCTAAACATTGAGCACATTTTGGAGGTGACTGCTTTGGTCCAGTTCCAGAAGTTATTTTTTGTTTTTTTTTTTGTTGAAGGGAGTAGTATTCTTTAACATCCAAGACATTCTTCTCCGGAGCAGACCTCTCTGGCATGCAGACAGTATAACATAAACCATGCTCACATGGTTTATATAAAAGCTGTATTCACACAGAGACCTGACCGGAGTAACATCGAGCCCGCTTAGATTTAAGCACTAGGATAATAGATAATTCACATGGTTACGTTCTGATTTATATTTCACTAACACATCCAGTTATTTTGCAGATATTCGTGCTTTTTATATTTATTTTTTAATTCCTACACCTGCGTTGTTGCCTGGCCATAGTAAAGTTTATACCACAGGCTGAGTCAGCAATGACCGTGTTGAAGTTGTGTTTTTAGGTGGTCTTCTGAAAAAAATGATATACGGTAGATGCAATGAATTGCATTTTGTGCGGTGTTAAAGAGGAGCTTCATCCCGGAGTTTTTAATCTAAGTACCTCCTACAATTGGTACAATTATTCCAGTTATTCTGGAACAGTTTTTCCATTTCCCCTGTTCACCTCTGTTCCAAAGTTATGCCCCTCGGTAATAATTATGCAAAGATAAAGAAAGAGTGCTGCTGTTTTGAAGATGTCTAAAAACCACAAAGTAGGGCCCCGTATGAACCGTACTCACCAGATGGGGTTGTGCACCCCCACACAACCCCAGTCTTCATCCTAAGGCTGGGGCCCACGAGGATTACTGCGATCCCCTCGCATGACACTCGGCTCACGCTAGCAGTACAGCAGAGCCGAGTGTCATGCTAGTGTCCCTGCGACCAACCGTGCGATCGGACCTCAGTTGCGGGGCGCGGGCCGTCACTGAGGAGGGGAGGGATTTATCTCGCTCTCTCCTCCATAGCCAGCTATTGCCATTCTCGCACTGCACTCGTGGTACACCGGTGTACCGCAAGTGCAGTGCGATTTTTCTCTCGCGCCATACACTTGAATGGGTGCGAGAGAAAAAGTCTCGCATTACAATTGCAGCATGCTGCGATTGTTTTCTCGGTCCGATTAGGGCTGACAAAATAATCGCTCGTGTGCGCTGACACACAGGCTAATATTGGTCAGAGTAGAATGCGTTTTTTTTTGTTTTTTTTTATCGCACTCCACTCGCACCGATTTTCATGCCGTGTGGCTTAGGCCTAATAAAAACAGTCAGGGTGCTCCTCTCCACGAGCCTGGTGGAGCACTCCTGTTCAACAAGCTCCCAGCTTGCATGAGTATGAGGAGAGAGAGGAGAAAGGAGCGCTGCTGATTATATGATTCAAGAAACAATGCAGGGCCCTGCGCGGACCGTACTCACCTAGTAGGGATGGGCACCCCCGCAGAACTCCGGTGTTTGCCCTGAGATTAGTCTCCGAGACTCTCCTGTCCCCAAGTCCAGAAGACCACTTCTGTTCGCTACGCTCCACGTGCCTGCATGTGCCTTCCAGATTAGTCGGTCATAGCTGATCCCCGTGTAGGTGAATGATAGACGCCTCACTACTAAATGCTGCACCTTCCGCAGCCTTGTTACGGACAAGGAATGAAAATGTGATTCAAATAGTAAAAAATGCAGTATTTTCAGACGCTGAAAGCAGGGAGGCTCAAAAAATATAAATCTGTACTTTATTCCACACAGCGTGTAATAATGGCTCAAATTTTCCCGTCAGCCTACTGGGCGTAAATTACATAACTCAATGGACGGGGCTGTTTTTTGATTGGCTAACAATAGATGAAAAAGTAAATACAGAGTACTGTGGTACACGCCCTGTTGGTTGATTGGAAAATTTGCACCATTATTAATTATTATTGGGAGACATAACTTTGGAAAGGATGGCCACAAAAACTGAAAACTGTTCCAGAATCAGAGGCGAGGAGGTACTCGGATTAAATAAAATAAATAAATAAATAACAGTGAAAGGTTCCCTTTACAGCTTATTCCATCTAATTATTCAGGCAGGATTGCAAATTAACTCCAACATTCAACCTCCCCTCTTCCAGTGTGATGTCACCGTTTATGTCCCAGCAAGTTGAAACTTGTAGATGACTTGTTAGGCCGGGTATTCATACTGGAAATTTTTGGTTGCTAGTGAACGTAAAGTAAAGAAATATTTGCTTAGATTTCAATCATCATGAAAAGGAAATGACTGGGGATCAATGATGACCACCATCTTTGTGGATCAAGTCAATGATGCTTCTGACATGAAGGCTTCTTGGACTTCATAGTGAAATAGGAACGGGGAATCCGTAAAACAGGACTTTGTAGGTATTTTTAGCTAAACAGCTTATTGCAGGTTGCAATTTGAGAAATTAACAATTATTCTGATTCCGGTACCGATCAGTATAGTAATGGAGTGAGTTTCTGATCATTTCTAACAGCAGACATAAATATTGGTTTAGACTAACTTTTTGTAATGATTTTCATGGCACAGAAAATACTGGTGAATGGCCTAAACCGTGATAAACCGTCCATATTTCCTGGGTCCGTGTTATGGCTGCAGTTTCCGATCTGGGAGATTTAGCAACAGAAACCAGTCCGTCTCCTAAAAAAGAGAGCTATGTATGGCTATATAAATGTACCATGTACTCACAGTATCCACCATCATTTTGACTGTATACTGTAAAAACATTAAAATTAATACATCTAGTTATCAAACACTTTATAATAGGATATATTAAATATGTTGACAGTCCTGTCTATATTGGAGGGCATAGGTTATTGATAACAGTTCTTGCATTATTAATATTTTGAGTCTGTATTAACATATACTACTGTGAAGATTTAAGAGTATGTGCGCACGTTGCGTAAAAACATGCAGTTACGCTGCG
Source organism: Anomaloglossus baeobatrachus (assembly GCF_048569485.1). Classification (NCBI taxonomy): domain Eukaryota; kingdom Metazoa; phylum Chordata; class Amphibia; order Anura; family Aromobatidae; genus Anomaloglossus; species Anomaloglossus baeobatrachus. The sequence continues at coordinate 117,425,888 of NC_134353.1, forward strand.
CTTTGTAGCGCAGCGTAACTGCATGCGTCCTGCGGCCCCTGCACAGTCTATGGAGATTGTGCAGGGGCCGTGCGCACGTGGCGTCTAAGAGCGCAGCGCTTCGGCTACTGCCGAAGCGCTGCGCAAAAAGAAGTGACATGTGACATGCGCTTTGCCGGCAGCTCCTGCTCTGTCTATGGCAGGAGCTGCAGGCAGAGCGCATGGAATCGGCGCTCACTACGGACATTTCTGCAGCGATCTAAAGCGCACATGTGCTCTTCAGATCGCTGCAGAAATTTCTGCAGGGCTTGTACGCAACGTGCGCACATAGCCTTAGGCGTGTTAGCTCTTCACCTACTGCGGTAGTTTTATAGACCTCAAAATGGTTTTTGCTCACTATGTTACTATTAACACTAGAAGTCCCAGAAATTTCGAGCTCCATAGGGTTCCAATGGTAGAAATGTTAAATGACCCCTCTCTGGGACTTCTAGTGTTAAATGATTCTTATTTAACGATTTCCATTTCCAAGCCGGGCTTTTAAAAATGAAATGAACATTTGATTCTTTATCATTATGTACTAGATCTTGTTCTTTAAGTTTACGATTCTCTAACATTATCATTTTTGATATATAACAACTTATTAGCCCAAGTCGTCCAGAAACTATTGAGGAGGAGCATAGTGAGGGAAACAATGAGGAAGATGGGACCACACTAGTGGCCCCCCTTAAAGGGCTTCTTGGAAAAGCCAACAAGCTTAAAGTGCAGTTTGAGCAACAAGAAGAGGATACAGAGGACCAGTCTGATCTGAGTGATGTAGAGGTTCGGAAACTAAAAAGCCTTCAAAAAGTCGGAATTAAGGTCATGCCTGCAGCCAAGCGGTATGGCAGGTCAGCTGCTCGGTTCGGGAATGCTTGCCTGGAGTTCACACCCATTGTCTGTTTTCCTGGCACCTGCTGTCCTATATAGGAGCATGTGTAATTTATCCTATGGAGACAACCATGCAGCGCATGAATGCATGTGCACCGCAATAATATGCTGGTCTGTAACAATCTGTTGGGAGTTAGACATGCATGTACTGTATTTTGTTGCAGATGTCTATCGTCCATTGCAAAATGTAACTCTTGATTGTTGTGAAAAATAAATAAAATCCCCAAATTATGTTTTTTTCACTGGTATAACAAGTTACGCTTAAATATATGTTTTATCATTTGATGATTCTTATATATCCAGTGATTTTTAGAAAAAAAAGTTACTTTTTCCTTTGTTTTTGATATTTTTAAAAGCCTTTTTCCACCTGTTTTCAGGGCCAGAGGTTATATTAAATCCTATCCTAAAACTTTACATATAAACAATCCATTTTTATTTATTAGTTGGCATCTTGGTTGGTCAACGGCATTTATTTATTTATTTTTTTATTTTTTTTTTAATGGAGCATGACCGGTTTTTCTGTTTTGTTTTTTTTTTTCTTTTTCAATAAGGTTCTATGAAGGATATTAAAAATTACATTAAACATGTATGATACAAATGTAACCAAGAAAAAAAGCCATTACCAAAAATGAAAGGAAAAATGCTTGAATGTCATTGCACATTTTACAGCCATGATGAAAAAGGCTGGAAAAAAACTATTTGAAGGTTTCCTAAGGCTGCTTGTCCACAATCAGGATCCACAGCGATTTGGACACAGCTTGTTTTTGCTGCGTCCAAGTCTGCATTGTGCAGTTCAAGCACAGTGGATGGGATTTCTAGAAATCCCATGCCTACTGTGCTTCTTTTTCCCCGCAGCGAAAACTGACCTGCGGTGCAGCTTCCTGAGCCGCAGCATGTCAATTCTTTGCTGCGGAGTGTTCTCCGCATGTAGAACACAACGAGAGACCGGAACTGCCCCAGCCCGGATCATGGGCATGAGCAGCTTCAGTCTCCTGCGAAGGATACTCGCGGCCTCGCAAGTCAGGACCCGCTGAATCCAGGACACAGCGGGTCCTGATGGTGTGCACATACCCTAACTATGGCTCCTATATGCTCTACATCTAATTCCTTGAAAAAAACAAGTTCGATTTAAAAAAAAATGACTCAAGTGACAAAATATACTTAACTTACAAGGCAGAAATGAAATTTTCTGCTCTTACTGTTCAGGAAAGTCAACCTTTACATAACAGTCCAATAACAATAGAAGAAAAATCTGCACTCCCTCAAAGTATTGGTGCCCGGATAGGATCCCAATCCATTCAAATATAGTAAAAAAGAAGAAACGTGCCGGATTTCTTCTTTTTTACTTAAAAGTCTACTGTCCAGAGCAATCTCGAAGTGACCTTTTCTTCTTTCTGGAGGAGAACTAATTTGCATACTTCTGCCCACACCCCTAGGACATGTTGGACTGGCTGCCTTCTAGGCATGTGTGATAAAAAAAATATTATTTTTGGAAACTAATGTATATTTATATAGTTTTCTTTATACCTTTATTTAAATTTGAACTTTTAGTTAAAATATTAGAGGCTGATAGGGGGTTTTCCATTTTTGTTGTGCACACTATATGCACCATATAACTCAATGTTGGGTTAATCCTCAGCTAAATTAAATTGGTGACAAGTGATAAACTTGCTGAAGCCAAGCGTGAGATTAACTTGCATTTGTGGTTTATGCTTTTCCATCCTTTGTTTTACAAGAATAGCTTTATTATTAATCTTTTTCCGTGAATCACTTGTGTTTATGTAGGCATGGCATGGGCTGAATTGCTGTTAATAGATGTTGCCCATGCTTTGTATTCTGTCTGAGTGTTCTGGAAATGTACATCACTTTTGCTCTGAATTAGTTGTGCATATGGTAGCCAAAAATGACAAAATACGCTACTAAGACTCTACACGTTTTGTGTAACCATCAAGTACGGTATATTATGATACCCTATATGATTCATTCAATCATATTAATTGAATAATCCCTTCGGCTTCCTCACCCTTTTTCAAAGAAGTCGGCCTATGTTGTCATCTCTAAATATAGAGAACAGAAGAATTACATTTTTCAGGAAAATGTCCTGTTACTAATTGTCTTCATGTTTGGTCACAAGAATGGAGTACGTCATACCTAACCACTAATATTTTGCATGTGGGACCTGCCTTTTGCAGTTTGAAGTGATTTTCTACCAGTGAGATAGCTGTATAATGTCATTTTAACTGTCTCAGTCAAAAGCAATTTCTTGAAGACCACGAACCAGAGTTAGTGCCTCGAAGAGAAAATAGTGACCCATCTCATGTGGATTCCGAGGAAGAAGAAGAGTGCAGAGTGCCGGATATTGAACGGGATGACCTGGCCACACGGAGAGCAAGGATGAACCAACCTAAAATGTCAACACCTTTTAATCAATATGTGCAAGGCTCCTATATTAATAAATCAAAACCTCCTCAGGACAATACCATGACTTCATCCCCTGCTTCTCCTAAGCATACTGTGTCTAAAAGGTAAGCAAAGAGTAAAGTAGTGGAAGAATAAAACTTTGTGCAAATGTCATAATCTACAGTATTTTAGTGCCCGAAGGAAAACATACATCCTTACAGTACATCCAATGAGCCTTGGTTTTTCGAAAAGTTCAAAGAACTTTTGTAAGATATGTGTATTAAACCATTTGGGTTTGAATATAGGTCATGGAAGAAGCTTAAAATAATAAAATACAGTGTTCCCCTGAAAATAAGACCTAGCATGATTTTTCCAGGATTTTTGGAGTATGCTATATTCAAATATAAGACCTACTCCAAAAATACACACACACACACACTTTGGAGAGTTAAACTGATTTTCCAGAATGTGATATGACTATATTTGAATACATTTTCATTTTTTTTGTTAAATAATAATTGTGGATTGTTATTCATGGGAAAAAATAAGACCTCTCCTAAAGTTAAGCCCTAGCTTATCTTTCAGAGCAAGAAATGATAAGACCCTATCTTATTTCGGAGAAACACAGCACGCTTGATAGAGTTGGCAATGTCTTCTGCTTTGAACAGTGTGCCTGGTCATATAGTTTGGGTGAGAGAGGGAGAATATAGCTGTAACATAACCATAATCGTCTAAATTTCACTGTGTCCAGCAAACGTGAAAGCCAAGAACAAACAGCAGAAACGACGGCTATCAGTCTCAAGGGCAAAATAGTTCAGAGACCTGTAGATATCGAGTCAGACCAAGAAGAGGAAAAGATTCCGGACATACAACGAGATGATTTAGCCAAGCGCAAATCTCAAGGGGCCGTCTTGAATCAGAAAGAACCAAAAGTTTTTGGATCACCATCAATAACCAAAGCGGACCTTGCAACCTGGCAGAGACTTAAGCTTTCTTCCGAGGATAGGTGTGTTTCTTGGTTGAGTGTCTATTAGTGATTTTCTAGCTTTTTAAGCAATAAGACTATATCAATAATTGTTTCTACCATCTGCTTACATATGTCGTAGGCAATATGACATAATAGTCACTTAGAATTTCTGGCTTAGTATAGATATATATAATTATTTTGCAGTAATAACATTGCTTCATGCAACTTATTACGCTGGAGTGGTATTTTCTAACCCAGATTAACAAAACTAACACACAACAATAACCACAATAATTTCTTGTATTTTGTTTTCTTGCAACCAAAGTGAAAGTACTCCGGTTCAATCCCAAGATAACATCCAAAGTCCCACCATCGATGTGGCCAGAGCAGCTAATGATGACTTTGGTAAACGCAAGTTATCATTGCAAGAGAAGAGGGCCAGGAATAAGCAAAAATTTGTGCGCTTTGGTCCAGTAACTGAAATTGACCAACAAAAGTGGAATAGACTGTGCATTGCTAAGCCTGGTGCTGGCGAGGCAAGTGAAAGGGACGAAAAAGTCTCTGAGATATCATGCACTAAAGCTGTGTTTTTAGACACTTCGAAAGTTGAAGTCTTGGAAACACCTCCACCCTTGCAATCCAGTCTAAGGTATATCGCAAAGAGTTATCTGAGCTAACGGTTGCATTTACCATTCTATGTTGTTTGTATATGACGGTGGTATATTCATAAACGATTTGTCATAATAAATTAAGTACACCTGTAAAAAAATTGCTTAATCTGGAAAAATGTGATGTTACTGTTTTTATCGATTTCATAGCCTTAAACAAGTGTTGTATTCCATTAGGTAAATAGGAATTTTCAAGAGAATAATCCATACAGACTTAAAGGGAAACTGTCACCAGGTTTTTCGCTTATGAACTGCAGCCACAACCAGTGATCCCTTATATACGGCATTCTAGAATACTGTATGAGTCTAGGCCGCTCTGTAGAACGTAAAAAAACACTTACTGTAATACTCACCTAGGGGGGGTTGTCCGATCTGTTTAGTGTCACTGCTCTCGGTCATGCGCCTCCTCTCTGCTGCAATCACGGCCCTCTTTCTTCTTATCCTCGTATGGATTACGCATCCTACATCATTCATACAGGCCGGCATTGAGGTCCAGCACAGGTGCACTTTGTTCTTCCCTGCTGAGGGCAGATCAAACTACTGTAATGCGCAGGTGCGAGAAAAGGTTAGAGACCGCTGGCGCATGCGAGCTACAATTCTTTGGTCTGCCCTAAGCAGCGCAGATCAAAGTGTGCCTGCACAGGATCTCAATGCCGGCTTGTTCGAATGATGCGTCCTACACATCTTCACGGGCTTCAGAAGGAGGACGGCGATCAGTAGAGAGGAGGTGCCGGAGTGGAGAGCAGCGACGCCCATCGGACCGGACCGCCCCCTAGGAAAGTATTAAGGTGTTTTTTACGTTCTACAGAGCGGCCTGAGCTCTTATATACGGTATTCAGGAATGCTGTATATAAGGGCTCACTGGTGGTGGCCGCAGCTCGTAGGGGAAAAACCTGGTGACGGGTTCCCTTTTTTAAGGTCCATTGACATTTGCATGTTTAGAATGAATGATTAAACGCTTATTTCCTAATAATTATGCAGTGTAAATAGGCTGCCAATCATGTAACAAATGAGTTAAACACTCATATGTTGGGTGGAATGATCTTTTGGCTTGCAGAAAAGATAATCATTCTTGGCAGCACATCATCCTGTTTAAACTGGACCTAAGCTGCCTAGAACAATGTCAGCCTTTGAATGATCTATTATAGATTGGTCAGTGCACATCTAAAGTGCTGTCTGCCTGTGTTAGGGTGCTTTCACACATCCGGCATTTCACAGGTTTGCCGGATCCGTCAGACTCCAATACAGTGCAATACAGTACAATGGCATTGCGGCAAGCTCCGGTCACTTGCCGCGATGCCATTGTACTGTATTGCACTGTACTGGAGTGTGACGGATCCGGCAAATCGGTGAAATGCCGGATGTATGAAAGCACCCTAATCAGGATACTAAACGACCACCGAATCCGTAATCGGTGGTCGTTTAGTGCCGGACATTGTGTAATGTAAATGGACCTGAATACTAAGGTGTTAATTGTTCCTCTAGAAATGTTAAAATTGTCTGTGTGGAACTATTGTTAAACTTAACCATTGCGAATATTGTTCTGTAAGTAGGCCTGCCAAAGCTGAGGTTTGTGGGACACCAGATGTTTCTGTACCTCCTGAAAATGAAGCTGCTGGCCCGTTCCTAGATACCAAACGGGACGACATGTTAGCACGCAGAATGGGAACTTTTCAGAAGTGTGCCAGACTCAATAACCCGTCAACTGCCTCGGATGACTCCCATGGACATGTAGATCATGGAAAAGCAACAGAAAAAATAATGGAAGTGAATGGACACCACCAGGAACTGCAAGAAGACATTCAGCTTGTGTGAGCTTCTTGTGTGCTGTGCGGAATAATCTGTGGTGTGGTCCAAGCAATAACTTATCCATGCATGCATTTGCTATGACAGTAATTTATTTTGATGATTGAAGTTTTAATACTAATATAATTACAGTGACTTCTGGGTTTGGCTTGTTGAGGGTAACCCTGCCTAAAGGCAGAGCATGGGGTGCGCTTTTAACTTCACAAACTTCCAACGTCCTGTCACCTGTTCCTGCAGGAGTGAGGTGCTACCTCGCAATGTTGGGAAAGCAGACTGTGCAGATTCTGATAACACTCTTCATGTAGAACATGCTGCTACCATAGTGGAAGATGCCTGTAAAGAAGATGGGAACTTACAGAAGGACAGAAGCACTCCGGACCCTGAAAAAGATGATATGATGGTCAGAAGAACCTCCGTCAGCCAGAAACTCCCTGCTGTGACAGTGAGTCACTTCCTTCCGGTGCCATTTTCTGCCCAACAAAAAGAGGACAAAAAACGTATCTGTCCAGCAAAAGAAAAGACACAACAGAGGTCAGAGATGATTCATGATGAGATGGGAGTGTGTCTTTATGTGATTACATTTTGTTTTGTGTTGAGTGGTCAGTTTTCTTTTGCTTGGAGATTGTCATAGTTTTGAGAGGTTTTTTTTATTATTATTGACCAATTATTCAACAATTTGGCTTAAATTTTGAAGGCCACCAGTGTTCAGTAGCTTCTAATATCAAGGTATGTGTTTTATTCAGGTGGAAAAGTGGTCAGTTGTTCCAGAGATGATGGGGCACTCAGTCTTTGGTTAAGTTCAGACTAGTGGCTGAACCTTGTGGATCTTTTATGTTCTCACATTGTGGTTGCTCATCGCTCCATGTGGTTCTCCACATAGCGTGCAGGTTCTGCCTAATATTTGCACGCACTAGTCTGGTCGGTAATTCCTACCAAACTAGTCTAGGTTTCTAAACAATTTTCCATGCGGACCCTAGGTCATTGTGACAAATCACTTGTGTGGACTAGCACAAATCCCTGATACATAATTTTTGGGTATTGTCTAGAAGTCTCTTTCATCATTTTTACTTGTGGTATTTGCTGGTTTGTTTTTTTTGCGCCAAATTAAAAAAAATGAAGCACATGGTTAAGTCAAAAATAAATCTTTTTTTCTGTTTTTAACCATCTTATCAGGTGGCAAAAATTATTTTTAAAAATCTCTGGTGTACATAAAATTACTCCAGGGGTATACTGGTGTACATTTGCAATGAATTTTGAGACTATTTAGAAAGTGGCAGATAATTATGATGGATTGGACAAAAGCCTTCACCTTGGAAAAAAAAGGTGCATATGGAAAGATGAATTTGCTGGTAACTAAAAATTAAAAAAAGCTGTAAAATTACAATAACTGGATAAAAAATAGGCACACATGGTAATCGATTTGATGCTCAATAATGAATTTGTGTTTGTATGGTCCGTTATGTACAAGAACTAAAAATACATTTGTGTGAATATGCCAGAAATGATAAGGGTCCTGTAGGGCCGCTTTCACACTTCGATCCCCTTTCCGCTCAGTGGTCCTGTTGGGGCTTCAGTCCAAATTCCCCCCCCCCCCGCATAACAGGTTTCAGATATATGCGCTGACGGGCCATTGACTAGAAGGGTGCAGACAGTCACCCTGTGCTCTGTTATACACCATTTTCGGGAGTATACCTCTATTGAAGGTGGACACCTAGATCTAGTAGACTGTCCGCCTCCAGTAGGCATATATTCCCGAAAGAAGTGCACGACAGAGCAAACGGTGACTCCGTCTGCACCATTATAGTCAGTGGCTCCGTCAGCGCATACATCAGACACCCATTTTGCTGGGTTCGGATAAAAGCCCTGATGCCACCACTGAACGGGGAGAGGAACACTGTGTGAAAGCGGGTTGACTAACAGTGTATGAAAATGGGATTTCATTAATGTGTCTAAATATGTGGGGTCACAACCCCTCTAAAAAGATGTCTTTTCCCATTCTGTAGTCAGTTATTTGCTGTGTAGGCTGATCCTAAACCTACATGTTATAAATCTGAAAATAAAATAACTTTTGTATTTGTGTCTGGTCTGTTTTATGTCAAATAGGTTTCTCACGCTAATAATGGCGTCTGTTATGTACATTGTGTAAAAAAAAAAAAAAAAAAAAGGGGGTATTACATAGTCGTCTTTTTCTTCTGAATATTTTTTGTTGGGTTTTAAAATGTCTCACGCAAGCCATAATATGTAACAATGTCTAACGTTGCTTCCATAGCTCCCTCCCAGCAGTCACTCTCTTACCGCCTCATAATCCCCAAACCCCAACCACCTCCACTTCTGACAGCCCATCACCACAGATCGAAACCAGCAACGCCGAAGATTCATTTGACTTAAGCAGTGATCTTATAAGAAGCAAACAAATGTGCAGCCCTGTTCAGAACAGTCCTACATGTGCCGAGCCCGAATCCCAGCCAGAGGAAACGCTGGAAACGCCTGACCTTGGGTTTTTGAGGTCAGATAATGTGTGGTCGTTTAGTTTTCTGGCACTTTTTTAATTTACAACCGCATTTATCTTGTATTTGTTGATGTGTGTATTACTGTATATAAAATACCGTGCAAATAAGTTATAGTAATGGTAATTTTTTAACACAAAAACCCAAAGTCCCTCCTTTAGTGCTCTATCTAAGCGAAGAGTTCTAGAAAGGAAATAGTTAAAGCACCACTCCATGTTTTTTCTTTATTACACTGCTGGAGTGGTGCTTTGAATCCATGTCCCCTGCTTCGGTCTAAGGGGTAGTTTGCACACTGCGACATCACTAGCCGATGGTAGCGATGCCGAGCGCAATAGTACCCGCCCCCGTCGCAGATGAGATATCTTGTGATAGCTGCCGTAGCGAACATTATCGCTACACCAGCTTCACATGCACTCCCCTGCCCTGCGACGTCGCTCTGTCCGGCAACCCGCCTCCTTCCTAAGGGGGCGGGTCGTGCAGCGTCACAGCGACGTCACACGGCAGGCGGCCAATAGAAGCGGAGGGGCGGAGATGAGCGGGATGTAAACATCCCGCCCACCTTCTCCCTTCCGCATTGCCGGTGGACGGCGGGCGCATGTAAGGAGATGTTTGTCGCTCCTGCGGCTTTACACACAGTGATGTGTGGAGCTGCAGTAATGACAAACAACATCGTACCTGCGGACGCACCGACATTATGAAAATGAATGACGTGACACAGATCACCGATTTTTGACTGTTTCACACTCGTTCATCTTCTCTCCTAGGCTTTACACGTTGCGATGTCGTTACCGGCGCTGGATGTGCGTCACTTTCGATTTGACCCCGACTATATCGCAGTAGCTATGTCGCAACGTGCAAAGTACCACTTACACTCACCTGCCACATCTTCATCTGTTATCTAATTCGCTCCGGTTGGTCTTCGGTACTTTGTGACCTGCCGGAAGCTCTTGTGTTTCATGGAGCACGACGCGGGTCACAAATCAGTACAAGTCTATGGGAGCCTCGTTCTGGCTCTCATAGACTTGTATTGAGCACTTGTGACTTAACTTCTGATTGGCCGGAAGTAAGAAGTTACGGGCACAAGATGGCTCTGCTGGACCGTAGTGGCACTGGAAAAAAAAGATTAAGACTCGGAGGGTGTGTATAAGATCAGCGGCAGGGGACTTACATTTGAAGCTCCACTCCAGCTCTGGAAAAAAAAAAAAAACACTGCAGTGGTGCTTTAAAACATCCTTAGGCCATGTCCACATGTGTGAAGATGGCCTAAATAACAAGGCTAATTACAGATTTACCGTAGCTTTGTAACTCATTTTCAAAGCAAACTGTTAAGAAGAAATCGTGAACCAGTGCCCTCAAAGACCTACAGAGAGCTGGGACATGGATAAGAAAAGCAGCCATACATTTTAGAGAGCTGCGAGCTGAACAATAGTTGAGCCGACAGCCATCTCTCCCGACTTCCCCATACACAGGAATGCTCCGCTCCATCTAGCACTGCTATGCTCCCTGTGAGTGAGCTGCTGCCAGACATCTCTGGCAGCGGCTTATCTTCGGGGACAACAAAAGGATCATCCATCAAAAATGACGTTGACGTTGACGTTTCCCCAGAATAATCTGCTGGAGTTGAGCTTTGAGGCCCCAGACGACCAAGCTGATGTTGGTGGGTTTGGACGACTTTAGTCCAGTGTGTATAGAGACCCTTTAATTCTCTGAGGTCGTGGGTGCTCGATTTTGGCTGTGAAATCGGTGGGAGTCACGGCTTTCTTTTCTGTTTCTATCATATACTTTCCTGAAAAAAAACCTCACGTTCATAGGAGTTTTCGGAGCAAATGCTGTGAAATATTTTGCACAAGAAAAGCTGCTGTTTCATATTATGTATCTAGATGTAATACTTTTTAATTTTGACTTGTATTTCGTTGGAATTATATGTATTTTGTTCACAAACCACACAGAAGTTGTGGATTACCATAATTAGCATTTTCAGGACTTAGTTGTGGTGTGTGTGTTTTTTTTTTTTTGTTTTTTTTTTTTTTTACTAGACTATTAGGAGTCCGTGTTGAACTGAGCTGCCAATGGTCCACCAATAATGCTGACTCTAGGGGCCTGTCAGGAACACTGACTCTGGGGGCCCGTCAGTAACACTGACTCTGGGGGCCCGTCAATAACACTGACTCTGGGGGCCCGTCTGTAATGCTGACTCTGGGGGGCCCGTCGGTAACGCTGACTCTGGGGGGCCCGTCGGTAACGCTGACTCTGGGGGGGCCCGTCGGTAACGCTGACTCTGGGGGGGGCCTGTCGGTAACGCTGACTCTGGGGGGGGCCCGTCGGTAACGCTGACTCTGGGGGGGGCCCGTCGGTAACGCTGACTCTGGGGGGGCCTGTCGGTAACGCTGACTCTGGGGGGGCCCGTCGGTAACGCTGACTCTGGGGGGGCCCACCAGTAACGCGGACTCTGGGGGGCCCACTGGTCAGCTACATGCATATATTACATCTATGTAATAATGCACTGGGTACTATGTTGAGTGAATGAGATACTGCTTTTTTCTGTACATAGTGTATAATGTAATGGGGATAAATACTGCTCATGTAGGAGGGTAAATGGCTCACTCCAGCAGAGAGGCCCACCGGGAATTCCCCTGTGGGCCAGTCCAAGCCTTCTAGGAGTTGTTGGAACAAAAACATATATACAGTGAGGACTATCGTTTGGTCTGTAACGGCTTATCTCTAAACCGGTGCTGAAATTTGTAAGAAAAGAAACGTGCGTTGGTCAAGTCGTCTTTCTTTTCCATAAACAATGGAGTGGGTAGACCTCGTACCTCCTGGAGCATCAACCGGATGTGCTCCTCCAGAATGTAGAAGGGATAGGAGTGAATGTGCAGGTTATATGCGTTGCTGTGTGATGACAAAATACATATCGTAGATCAAAAATAAGTTTAATGGTGAGTTATAAAATACTGTTTTCAGTTTATGTTGGAAAAGTTCAGTGTTCTCTGAATAATTTGTGTTCCACGGAGGTCTGATGGTGGAACCTTTTTAGATTGTGACCCATGGCCGATCCTGATATAAGTCCTAGTCATCGCTCTGAGGATGTTCTATGATTTCTTCTGCCCAAACGTGTCTCTAATTCTGTATTTGGTCTTGTAGATTCAGCAGCCAACGGTCAGATGATGCAGAGTAAGTCCATTTCGTTGCTTGGAGAGTTTAACAATCTAGTGCATGACTCCCCTATAAATGGTAATCATTCTGCAGCCTGTATGCATTTTACTTAGAAATCCCTGACTACACTAAGCGGTAATAATAATAACCAGTAACCTCCCAGTAAGAAACACTTGGCATGAAACTAATACATTTGGCTGTCATCTGACCTTACTTATATTAATGGATTTAATGGATTGTGCATGATTGTTAGGTGCACCGGCCTCATATGCAAGAAATGCAAAGCAAGAACATTTCATTTTCTGTTATTCTTAAATGGATGAAATGGATTAGTCTTAGGAGGCATGAAATCAAAGATCCGCTTATCTAGTCATTTGGGCATGTACTATCTTGGGTTTCATTCACACAGGACAATGGTGGACTAGCTCTTTATTGCTGAAAAACAATGTGCATGTATGTGTGCTAAACAGGGCCTCTACGTTTCTACATGGAACTATAGATCTAGCAGTTCTCTGAATGCTGAGCTCTGTATAACCCCGCCCACACCACTGATTGGCAGTATTCTGCCTATGGACATTGTACACCACAAGCTGCCAATAGGGGTGGTGGCGGGGTCATACAGAGCTCATGAATATGCTGGACTACCTGGCAGCAGGTTTACTAGTCCTCTAGTGGTGATCTCCTGCTGATTAAACAATGATTGTATCAAAACTATAGCAAGCAGCCCAGTAAGTGACACATTGCTGCAATCGAGGTCTCTGCCCCTTGCATTAAGCTGTTCTCAGATTAGGTGCCAAAAACCTGGTGACAGATTCTGTTTAATAATGGAAAACCTGATGACAGGTTCTCAGTTAGTTAGTATACGTTGATATTTGGCTTGACAACCTACTATACAATCAGGGTGATGTATAGCACTTCTATTTAATCAGTGTATGGCGCATTATTACAGCACTGTATTGCTTTGTTTTATTTATTTTCATTATTTTCTCTGTTCGTTAGCCTATGAATGAATGGATGAAGGATGAGTCGAAGCAATTTTTTCTTCTCCTTAATCTGCCCTAATTATGTAGTGTAAGTTACTAAAATACATACTGATTGCCATCTTGCCCGGTTTACAGAACCACTCCGGTCTTCTTCTGGTCTACATGACCGGTCTGCAGCTTTGCTGGCTGCCCCTGTGTGTGTCAGAGCTTGTTTCCCAATGAAAGTCTATGATACTCAACACAAGTTCATAGACTTTCACTGAGAAAGTGACTTTTGTCCACACACAAATCTCTTTGTGATCGGAATAGTCTGTTTTACAGTCATGTCGGCCAGAAGAGGACCAGAGCGGTGCTGGAAACCAGGGAAGATGAAGATTGGTAAGTATTTTAATTAACTTACACTACATTACATAAATAATTAGGAGGGAATATAGCAGGGGCTTCAAACTAATTTTCACCAAGGGCCAAGTCAACATTATGGTTGGAGAGCTGCCCCTTGGCAGGGGCTATAAGAGAGCTGCCCCTTGGCAGGGGCTATAAGAGAGCTGCCCCTTGGCAGGGGCTATAAGAGAGCTGCCCCTTGGCAGGGGCTATAAGAGAGCTGCCCCTTGGCAGGGGCTATAAGAGAGCTGCCCCTGGGCAGGGGCTATAAGAGAGCTTCCCCTGGGCAGGGGCTATAAGAGAGCTTCCCCTGGGCAGGGGCTATAAGAGAGCTTCCCCTGGGCAGGGGCTATAAGAGAGCTTCCCCTGGGCAGGGGCTATAAGAGAGCTGCCCCTGGATAGTGGCGGCTTGTACAAGAGCTGTCTTTGGGTAGAAGAACTATTCTAGAGCTGTCCCTTTGTTGTATTTCTGTACGAGAACTGTTCCTGAGTTGTAGGGCTATACGAGAACTGTTCCTGAGTTGTAGGGCTATACAAGAACTGTTCCTGAGTTGTAGGGCTATATTACCACTGTCCCTGGGTAGAAGGGCTGTAGGATAGCTATCTCTGGGTACTAAAGCTAAGGGCGCTGTCCCAGACCTCAGAGTCCCTATGACTGCTCCCTATGCTAAGTATTGGCTACATCTACTCTAAATCAATGATGGAACCTGCTCCCTTTGCCAAACCCTATGCTAAGTACTGTCTACCTCCGCACTGATTTAAATGTTCAAAGATGGAACTTACTCCCTGTGCTTATGACACTCCCTTTTAGTGCTTCTGACTGTGCCCCCTCGATTACACAAGGATGTCACCCACTTCTTGTGTTGGCGCTTACCACTTACTAAGCACTGGCTGTGTTTGTTCAGATTCCAAGATTGCATCCGATCCCCTTTGCTAGCACTGCCCCTCTGCTAAGCGCTGGCTGTCTCAACATAAAACGCAGCCAGGCTGGTGACATCTTGGATTTTGAGTTTCAGCTCACACCTCCACACTGTTGTTTATAAGAAACTAACAGGCAGTGGACACAGAAGGACCGGCTTTCCGTACGGGGAAAATACAGAACCGATCCTTCTGTGTCTTGACCTACCTGGCCACATAAATGATATGCTGAGCCAGATTTAGCCCACAGGCCTGGAGTTTGACACTGTTAATATTGCATATTTTGCCTCGTTAGATGTACTAGTGCTGTGTGAACCTGGCATTTAAAGTGGCTTTTCCAGGCGTAGAATATTGGGGACCTATCCGTATGATACGTCATGAATATCAGATTAATGGGGGTCTGACATCTGCCTCTCCTCTGTCGGCTGTTTGCTGATCCCAAGATGGCTGGATGTACACAGTTTACAGAACCAGAACAGCTGCGTACACTGTGTGGTGGTAATTCTCGGATCCTGCTCCCTTGAATAGAAGTTGAATTGCAGCCTGAGACACCTTGCAACTGAGCTGTTTAGGTTTTATACATCTGGCCGTCTTGGGAGAAGCAAATAGCTGATGGTTGGAGGGTGCCAGATGTCAGACCCCCCACCAATCTGATATTGATGATCCATCCTACCAACCTAATGAAGTGCATAATCATATGAAGTATGATTACTTGAATGAAATGTGCTTTGCTATTAAATCCTGTGATTGATGTGAACTTTCTGATGTTCAGGAAATACTAGATTGTGAGCAATTTACTATAAAGTGGATGAAGACGTGAACGCTGGTAGACATGGCCGTCTGCATTTGGTGCGTGATGAGCTTCAAAGGATATTATCAAAGTGGCCAATTTGTGGGTGTGTGGTGTCCTGAGCCTCAACCTCAAATCATACAGCCCAAGCTTCAAATAGGTTGTGCTGCTGAGGAAGTTCTGCGCTCTGTCATTGGGGTAGTCCGCCTCGGGCATGGTGTCACGTCTGTGTGAATGGCAGGACGTTGTAGTTAAGCTGGTAAATGAAAGAGCAAAAAATAACCTCAAAGGCCCCGATGCTTAGAGCATAAATGGCGAGATCTTTAGGAGATGAGTTCTTGAAGTGACTTCTGTTGGTAGCTGCTTTGTTTTTATTTGCACAATGTTCAATTAATTTGGCATCAAAAAGTCACAATTTTTTTGTGCAAACCAACCCCCCCCCTTCCCCCAGTGCTTTCTATACACCTAATGGTCCTCATAGATGTAAGATGAAAGTCGGCTGATCCTGCTGACTGTCTAATGTGAGTAGGGGTCTCCAGACTGTCTCTTGACAGTTCATGTCATAGGAGAGAAGGTTCCAGCACGTCCAATTACAAAGCCTGATCCTTTTGTTCTTACAGAGGTGTTTGGCGACAACTTTCTTATTTTCACCATTACAAGTGCATGAAGGCCAAGCGACGACCAGCATGCAAGCAAGAGGTGTCTTGTTGGGCCAACTCTTGTCTAAAGTGTATGGAAGTATTAAGCAAAAGTGTTGTCACTGGGTTTGTAATACTAGCCAGATCTCGCAGCTTACTGGTCATCACTTCACAAGGAAAACAGTGCACCATGCTATGGAGTTCACATAATGCTCATAAATTATCCCCACTTTGGATCCTACCAATTGGTTTGGACGTCTTGCTGAGTCCGTACTGTACGGTTCATACGTGATCCACTCAAAGGCTTAGTTTACTACATTTTTTTTCTGGGATTGTAGTTAAGCTCCATGGAGCTGCAATACTACTCACAACCTGTGAACAGGCAGGTTCTTATGGATGATTCTGTGTCAAATAGCAACAGGCAATAATTTGGTGTCACACACGGGTAAGAAACCATGGTATTAACGAAGTCCATCTTCACAGTTTAGCGGTTACAAGGCTATGGATTCCACATGGTTTTAGGGTACGCTGTGAGAGATGCCCATTGCGGTAACTCTAAAGGCTGCTTTAAACGCAACAACATCGCTTACGAGATATCGCTGGGGTCACGGAATTCATGATGCACATTCGGCCTCGTTAGTCACGTTGTTGCATGTGACACATACGAGCGACCGCTAACTATGCAAAATACTGACCAAATCATTGATTGTTGACACGTCGTCCATTTCCCAAATATCTTTGCTGATTTTGGACGCAGGTTGTTCGTCGTTCCTGAGGCAGAACACATCGCTATGTGTGACACCCCAGGAACGATGAACAACACCGTACCTGCGTCCTCGGGCAACGAGGTGGATGTGACTTTCATGCGGCTGCTCTCCGCCCCTCCGCTTCCATTGGACGGCTGCCGTGTGACGTTGCTGTGACGCCGCACGAACCACCCCCTTAGAAAAGAGGCTGTTTGCTGGCCACAGCGACGTCGTTAGGAAGGTAAGTATATGTGACGGGTACTAGCGATTTTGTCCGCCCACGGGCAGCGATTTGCCCTTGACGCATAAACGTGCGAATGCTAGCGACACCGCTAGCGATGTTGTAGCGTGTAAAGCCTCCTTAAGTACAGTATGCCAAGCACTTAGTTTAGGGTACCTTGGGTTTTTTGCATCACCTTAAAAAAGGTTGTCCCCTAAACTCCTGCATGTGTTTTTTGGCTTTTTTTTTTTTTTTAGAAATAAAATCTTCTAGGTTCTGCATGTGTTATCTTTTTCTATGTTCACCCACCAAATACATGAGCTCATCCGTCCTCCCTGCAGTGGCAGAATCTTTCCATTTTGCATGCCAAAGAAAACTCCTAGGACAGCTTCATGCAATGTGATGTTCTAGTGTATTCATGCAGGTGTGTGTAGCAGCCACATATCTGGAGCAATGCCAGGATGCTTTAACTTGCTTTTCGTGAAAAGTTTTCTTTATTCTATGGTGAATTATGTAATTAGTCTTGAGCGGTGCACTACCATGCTCGGGTACTCTGTACTCGTAACGACCAGTTTGATGCTCGGACGAGCTCAACTCGTGTACTGAGTATCATGGAAGTCAGTGGGGAATTCAAGCATTTTTCGAGATGTTCCCATGCTCGACATCCCTATTGACTTCCGATATACTTGGAACACGAATCATGCCCGTCCAAGCATCAAACTGCTCCTTACGAGTAAAGAGCACCCGACCATGGTAGTGCTCACTCATCACTAGTTACGAGTACAGAGCACCCGAGCATGGTAGTGCCTGCTCATCACTAGTTACGAGTACCGAGCACCCGAGCATGGTAGTGCCCAGTCATCACTAGTTACCAGTACTGAGCACCAGAGCATGGTAGTGCTTACTCATCACTAGTTACGAGTATTGAGCACCTGAGCATGGTAGTGCCCAGTCATCACTAGTTACGAGTACTGAGCACCCGAGCATGGTAGTGCCCAGTCATCACTAGTTACCAGTACTGAGCACCCGAGCATGGTAGTGCCCGCTCATACAAGTACATGGTGTACGCTCATCACTAACTACATAATTCACCATAAAAAAAAAAAAAAACTTTTTGCCAAAAACAAGTTAAAAACGAAGAAGCCTCTGTGCTCTGAAGGCTGCTAATATCGTTTACCTAGTTAGCCAATACAGGTATCACTCCTAAAATATTTTTAAGTTTTTTGAGCATAAAACTATTTATGTATATTTCTTAAAGGAATAAGAGAAGTGGCGCTCTGCAGAGTTATTAGCAATGACATTCCAGAATTCTCATATTATGGGGAATACAGGTATTTATTAAAACTATTAAAACATATACGTATCGGGAGAACTGACCGGTCCTTTTGTAAGCAGTTCTACAGTGGTGGAATAATTATGCGTATTATTCCCATTTGTCATTTAAAGGGGTTTTATCATTATAGCCAAGTGTAGTGCAACTACAGGATATGCCGTAAATGTCTAATGAATGTGGTGTCCGTCTCTGGGATCTACAAGTCTTCCCAAAACTAAGGTCCCACGAGTGAGCTTGGTCACAACTGTGAATATAGAGAGGCTGCACATGGCGGTCCCCTCTCATCGCTGGTCAGGATTGGGGACCGGTGCGGCTAAAAAAGGTAGAACCCGTTTACCTGTTGATAAACTGTAAACGTCTGATGTGACACAACTGCATCTAAAGGTACCGTCACACATAACGAGATCGCTAGCGAGATCGCTGCTAAGTCACCGTGTGGTGACGTAGTAGCGATCTCGTTATGTGTGACATCTACCAGCGATCAGGCCCCTGCTGTGAGATCTCTAGTCCTTGCAGAATGGTCCAGGCCATTTTCTTCAAAGGCGATGTCCTGCTGGGCAGGACACATCGCTGTGTTTGACACTGTGTGACAGGGTCACGGTGACTGCTGAGATCGTTATACAGGTAGCTACTGCGACCTGTATTGTTCCTGCATCGCTGGTAAGATCTGACTGTGTGACATCTCACCTGCGACCTCCCAGCGATCCCTATCGGGTCGCATCGTTTTCGGGATCGCTGGTAAGTCGTTGTGTGGGACTGGGCCTTAACTCCTATTTATTATCCAGCCCTACGCAGGACCTTGAGACTCCTTACAATCTGTAATCTTAGGTTTTCTTTCTTTTCTTGTGCTGCCCACATGAGCCAGTATCATTGAGTACATTCATATGAGTTCTGATGTAATCTCAAGCAGGTTATATGCCTTTTATCTATATGAATGTACTTCGGAAAGAATGTAATGTTGCTTTGTGCTGTTTTTTGTAGTTTACCATGGCCACCAACAATAAACCCTTTTTTGTTAATATAAAACGTGGGTGGTAACTGTATTGGGCCACCTATAATAATAATATTATTATTATTATTATTATTATTATTATTAATAATAATATTAATAATAATAATAATCTTTCTATAGCGTCAACATATTCCGCAGCGCTTTACAATTCAGAGGTTCATATACCTCCTTATTAATCATATATGATTGCAGTAAAGATATTGATCTCGTATGTTTAAAGTGATGATGCTGCATAAAGGGGTTTCTCACTAGCAAGTTAATTTTAAAGTTGATTTTAATCAATAGATCTTGGAATAATAATAATTTATACAATTTAGATGTGTTTTAAAAATTTTTTTTCCTGTACTGAGATAATCTAATATGTGTCCCTGCTATGTACTGTGTAATGGCCGTGTCTGACCGTAAAGGGATGTGGTCTGATCAAATCACAGCTCCTGGGCAGGGGCGGACACAAAAGGGTATACAGATATTACAGCACGGGATCACAGCTGATTCTTTCTGAGAGGTAAAACATTTCACTTCTTGTTTTTAAAACATATTTTACCTCATAGAATAATTTGTGATCTTGTGCTGTTATAATGTCTGTATACTTTTTTACTTACTCCCTGGCTCAGGAGATTTGCTGTAGATTTGTAACTCCGTTTACGAGCAAGCTTTGTCGTACGAGCAAATACTCAACGCACACCCTTCCGGTTCCGTACTTTAACCGCACTCTGATCCGCTCTTGCAGTTCGCACAAACACCTATTATGCTGACCTTACCTTCCGTTCCGTCGCCGGCCTCATGGTTCTTGTGGTTCGACGGTACAGGATGTGTATCGGGTAACCATCGTGACGATGGAGGAACTTCTGCGGTCAGCCGCTACTGAAAGGCAGCGCGCTGGCCAATCAGAGGCAAGTGGCTCATGCCTTTTGATTTCAGTGCTCTGGCAGCGGAAGTTCCTCCATCGTTGCTATGGTTACCCAATACACATCTTGTTTCGGCTAACTACAAGAAGCAGGAGGCCGGTGAGGGAATGGAAGGTAAGGTGAGCATAATATGTGCGTGTTTGTGCATGTGTGGAATGGCACAATAGGGGACCAGGATTGGACATTGAACCAGTTGTGGAACGAATTGTCTGAGCTTGCATTATTTCCTATGGGAAATTTTACTTTGCTAGACGAGTAACTTGGTTTACAAGCACACTTCCAGAACGGATTGTTCTCGTAAACCAAGGATTCCACTGTATATAGCAGGGACACACATATATAAGATTATATCAGCACAGGAACATTTCTTTTAGACACATCAAATTGTAGCAAATATTCCAGGATCTATTGATTAAAATTAACTTTGTTCATAAGAAAACCCCCTTTAACTACACCACAAGCTCTTATTTGTATTTCTTCTTTTTGTAACAAATGTCTCCCCCTACAGGACGACCATGGAATACTGAGGCTACTGGCTGCTAATCTGCGCTGTAACCGCATGTTGCTTTGTCCTTTAACACCATCTTGTGGTACATTTACATAGTGCTTGCACTTTTGTTTTTTTAAGTGGTGTTTTTTGTGTCCTGCGCAGGAGTGTAAGCATGTTGGACATGAGGTGCGAGGAAGAAGGAATGATGATGCCACATAGCAGAGCGCACCAAGAACACTTGCAGTTTGTCAATGATCTACTGAAAGAAGAAGATGACACATGGCAGGATGTAGGTAGTTTTGGCCTAAGCCTCCCTGGCAATACTTGTATGCCACAAAATCTTTCCTGTTCCTGGATCTGTCCCCCCTTTTTAATATTTCCTCCTATAACAGCTGTGTACAATAAAAGGGAAACTCCTAAATAAACCTTCTACTTTCCTCTACTTCTCACTAACGTACTTTGGTAAGGCAACAAAATTAGGGATCAGATAAATGGCAATATGACTGCAGTATCTGACTGCATAGGATCCGTTTGTAGTCTGTTACCATGGAAATACATAGGTTTACATAGACAATTTTTAATGAAAACCTTTTTGTAAAGATGCTAAAGGCATGCAAACAATGAATGCAATAATATATACAGGCATTACTGCTTAAGGAAATGTAGGAAAAATTGAGATATTTAGCATACAAAAATGGCCATTTCTATATCTGCCCAGTAACCACGTCAAGGCATACCTCGTATTCTGGGTACCTACTTTGAACTGAAGCCTCTCTCTGGGTTACACCCTCCATGTCTATGGGCAAGTAGGAACCTGCTACTTGAGGTTAAAATCACCTGTGGCTAATGGGGCTTGAATTAACAATCAGAGGCATGACTCCATAATCTAGACAAAAAGTCTGAGGAAACTGCCAAAATGCAGTCTGAACAGGCGCAAACAGATTCGGACTGGCTACCGGAGAAACCACCAATAAAACCAGTCCTGGCTGCGGTTACCTGCATTGATCTCCGGTGCTCTCACCTGAGCTCCGGAGTTCAGCCCGGCCTGTCCGCAGCTGTCATGAACTGAACCGCAATCGCCGGGGAATCAGTCGGCGCTCGCAGTTCAATCTTGCAAACCCGCTGTTCAGTCCAGGCTGCACTCTGGAGCTCAGGTGACCGCTCCGGATTTCGATGCAGGTTACCGCAGTCAGGACTGGTATTACTGGCGGTTTCTCTGGTAGCCAGTTCGACACTTGGCGCAAACCTGACTGTGCACCCCTGCATGTTTTAGCATTCCAGAGTGCAGCTGTCTTTGTTTGTTGTTGTATGTCATGTTCAGTTTTGTCCCTGTTCAGACTACATTTTGGGAGTGCCGTCATGGTGGGCGACAGTGGCTGAAACCATAATATGTTTGTATTGCACAGGTTTTTAAAAAAAATTTTCCTTTTTATATCCTTATTGACAGATTTATTTTTTTCTTCAAATTCTGGAACACCCCTTTAAGGATTGTTCTTATACCACTGTATCCATCCAGTAAAATATGTAAATTTAATGGGTTTTTTTTAATGCAAATGTATCTGTCTCCCTGTGTCTCTAATGTTGGTTATTGCTCCAGGACCTTGCCCGATGGAAGACCCGCAGGAGAAGTGCATCACAGGACTTAATAAAGAAAGAAGAAGAAAGGAAAAAGATGGAAAGGCTGCTCAGTGGAGAAAGTGATTCCTCAGAAAGGAGGAAAAGCATAAAAACCTATAAGGAGATAGTGGAGGAAAAGTAAGTTTCTACAGTAGAGCATTGTGGGTGTGCTAATGGAAAGGCTTATGTAGTGATATGCCATCACTTTGATTGGTGGGGATTAGTCTTTTAGGATCCCAGCCATTCCTGAAAATGTAGGGATCAGTGTTTTTCTCCCCAAAGAGGTGTCTCATTCACCCACTGAGCAGAGAAACTGCAACTCAGCTCCCGGCAAGTGTCAGTTCTCTTAGCACTAGAGGCTGGGAGTGCCGCTGTGTAGGAAGGGGGGGGGTGCAGTGCTATAGATTTTTTGGGGGGTTTTATGTATTCGGCTAAATGTATCAGTCAACTATGTCTGAATTACTCCTTGTGCTTGTCCTAACAGAGAGCGCAGGGAAAAGGAATTGCATGAAGCCTACAAGAATGCTAAGTCAAAAGAAGAAGCAGACAAGATTTTGCAGAAATACATTGAAAGATTCACAATAAGTGAAGCCGTTCTTGAACGTTTAGTGATGCCAAAAATTCTTGAGAGAAGCCATTCGGTGGAGCCAGGCTTGCTCGCCTCTACAGAGGACCCCAACCCACTAAAGTACCTGAGGCAACAGTCCTTACCGTCCCCTAAATTCACATCTACCGTCGAAGCCACCATAGCTCCTACCAGTGAATCTGCTTTTAAAGCACCAGCAGGTCGGACATCCCCAACGAAAAGTGTGGTCTCTAAGACAGTGCCCATGCTGACGCCCAAGCCTTACTCCCAGCCTAGAAGTACACAGCAGATCTTGAAGACATTTAAGGTAATATTTGTGATTGCTTTGATATAATCTAATCTTGATAAGAACCGTCCATCTTCCAGAAGATGGTGCACTGGACATTTTGTTCCTGTCCACAATCTAGAAGCTTTTATCCAGTTATTTAGCTTTGTGGTCACTGAATATTTTTCTTTGCCTCCTGCCTTGACTCTTCTTACTAAACACTCATTTGTTTTGTTGTTTAGGTCGATGGTAAGATTACTGTAAATGGAGAAGTGCCTAACGGCACAGAAGAGCAGAAGGACAGCGGATCCCCTGTAAACTCCCCCTTGGCTCCCACGCTGACCAGATCTCAGAGGTTTGAAGGTGTTGCCAGAGTGGATGCACCCGGAGCCGAACTGAAGACAGACGTTTCTTCCATTGAACTAAACTTGACAAGACCAAATGTGTCTAATAGTCCTGCCAAGGAGCCAAAAGTAAGGAGGTTGTTATTCTACAGATGGAAACCCATCAAAAATGTTGCCTGAATTGGCTTTACTGCTACAATTTCTGCAATATAGACTTACTGTATTTTACTTCCGTCTGTTTTGCAGGTTTTGTCTGAAGGAATAAATAACACAAACCAAGCGGATCAAGTGGATTCTACTTTGACAGTCGAAAATGTCCACACGGAACAGATGAAAGGTTTGTTTAATTTAACATCCCAAGACACGTCCTTACGACATGCAGCCGGTATGACTTGTATTATTGTATTAAATGGACTTTTCTCTTTGATAATATTCTTCAGACATTTAGAACCTAGAGCAGGGTGGATGGTGGTCCTCATTTTTACTGGTGGCTGTGCCTCAGTGGTTACCTCTCCATTAAAATCATGAGGACGTGAATTACTATTAAAGTGCTATGATGATTAAACGTTGGGATTCCAATGGTTAGAAAACACGTGAACCCAAAAATCCCTCAACTATACAGATTTGTTCCCAAATCCTATTAGGGTTTCTAATTAAAGGTCTAACGACTCCTGCAAACTCTCCCTATCTTGGACTGCAGTGCACCGACTTGCCACAGGTCTCCCGACTGGAGCATGCCGGCTTCATGTATTTCAGTGATGCTACGACACTCTGGTCAAGGCCATTCCGGACGTGCTGGTCCTGGAGCGGGCATATTTGCATGACTGCATGAGCCCTAATTCTGTGGTGTATTCTTGTGATTTTATTACAGATTCCACACAGTCTCCTGTCCTTAGCAAGGAAAATCCCAGTGTGAGCACACTACAATCCCTGACACTCACTACAAGTGAACCCACTGTGAATGGGAAGTATCTAGAAGAGGAACAAAAAGAGGACTGCAAACCCCTGGTTACACATTGGGTAATTTTCTTTTTTCTTTTTTTTTTTCTTCTTGTTATAAGGGTATGTTCACACGTTATGATTTTGCAACCAGAAAAAAAACCCCTGCATTTTACTGTCCCAGCAAAGTGAATGAGATTCCTGAAATCTCGTGCATGCGTTGCCTATTTTTTTCTTGCAGATTTGAAGCAGTTTCAAATCTGCAGCATGGTGATTCTTTCAGCATTTTTCAACCATTCTTCTGAATGTAAAAAAGCAACAAAAAAAGAGGAATAAATATCATTACTTACAGCAAAGATGGAACTGCAGCTGTACATTACCTAGGCCAAAAAGCTACTACTCCAGCAGGATGCAGCTAAATCCCCACTAGGTGGAGGCATCACAGGTGCAGGAGGGGCAAATCACACACACACTTCCAAACATGGAGGGGGCGATTGCTGGATAGTAAAACTGCACACTAATGGCTTGCATAGAACACTGTTCACACTTGCAGATGCACAGTCACAAACACGCAGCCTATTAGGCGACGCCCATACTATTAGATCAGGCGGGCTAGTATCCGTATCAGTGTTATAAATTTTCAGACTGACACAAACTTTGGTTTTCCCAAACTTTGCTGCTTTTTAATGGTTTTAGCTCTTTTAGTTGGCTGTTTCTATGTCCCTAATGTACAATTATCAGCATTTCATAAATTTTTATCACTTTTACTGACATCAAGTTTAGGTTGGTGTGACACTTGTGAGTGGCTCACGTGGCATTAGCTGTCATGGCCTACCACTCGCAATTATGAGACCAGCCTTATGTAAGGACTCTATATTCATAGAGTAGACTCATATCTTTCTAGACTTCTTCCCTTCGCTTTGGATATCAGCTTTTGGGTCAAATCCTGACTGATGACAGCAGATTGTTACCTAATTAGTGGTTAGAGTCTTATCACAATTACTGCATTTTTGTTTGTCCTCCTGCTTTTTGAGGATTGGCTATTGGTTCTCAATGAGGTAGAGATGTGCGGAGTTTCCTGGTCAATATTGTAATGTTTTGTTCACTTAGCCACTTAGTTTTTCCATTTCCTTTGTGACAAGGTCTCTATCATGCTGGAATAAGCATTGTTTATCACCACATTGCTCTTGGATCGTTGTGAGAAGTAGCTCTTAGAGGATGTTCTTAGAAACGTTGAGCCCACTCCTTGGATTAAAACCAACACATGGTCTCAGGATGCTTTATAGTTGGCAGACACAGGACTTGGTGGTAGTACTCACCTTTTCTTGTCCGGAACCAGAAAATCATTTTTCCACATAGCCTAAGCAGCTTGAAGGGGACTTCTTTGAGAAAATCTCTCTAATTACTGCAGAATGCCAGTCTGTCCTTGATGGGGGTTTTTTTTTTTTTTGGAGTGTAGTGGCTTTTTTGCTGCCCTTCTTTACACCAGCCTCCAAAAGCATTTACCTTAGCGTAGAAGCAGTGGCACGGACACCAGGCTGGTGTCATTTCAGAGCCATCTCAGTATTAGGCCTAAGCCACACGACGAGAAAATCGGTGCGAGTGGAGTGCGATAAAACATCGCATTCCCCTCGGACCAATTCTAGCCTGTGTGACAGCACACATGAGCAATTATTTTCTCAGCCCTAATCGGACCGAGAAAACAATCGCAGCATGCTGTGAGTGTAATGCGAGACTCTTTCTCTCGCACCCATTCAAGTGAATGGGGCGAGAGAAAAATCGCACTGCACTCGCGGTACACTGGTGTCCTGCCAGTGCAGTGCGAGAATGGCAATAGGCGACTACGGAGGAGAGAGGGAGAGAAATCCCTCCCCTCCTCCGTGCCGGCCTGCCCCCCGCAGCTGAGGTCTGCTCACATGATTGGACCTCAGATGCAGGCAGACTCGTATGACACTCGGCTCCTGCTGTGCTGCCAGCGCGAGCCGAGTCTCATGCGAGCATCGCAGTAGTGCCCCGTGTGGCCCCAGCCTTAGTGTTGAACCTATCCCGTAGCTAAATCTTCTTTAAGAGGTGGTTCTTGCACTTGCTGGACCTTCTTGCGTGTCCTTAAGTCTTCTTTCAAAGTAATTGAACCCCTTAGCTTAAAGTTCTTCAGTCGTGAGTACGCCCATCATCTGGGTCCAGTTTGTATCAAGTCATAGAATGTATTTACATATGGATTTAATTTTTGGTCAATTGTAGAAATGTCATTGTTTTTCAGACTTTGGATTTCGCAGTTAAGGAACAAAATGATACTACCTTGTGTCAGGACAAGAGAAAGCCAGAAGACCACAAAGATGCACTACAGAAAGAACAGCATGGTGCGTACATATAGCGCCTCTTCCTGATGGCATGACACATCATTCACCCACATGGACTGGAATAGGAGCGGGGTTGCAGTGTTGTAGCAGACATTGTCTGTCAGTGTTTTAAGCCATTTCTTAAACCTTTTGTACATAAATGAATTTACCTACTATGCAATGTAGTATTGTTTATTCCACTAAATAAAAGCACATTTACAATGATGCCCCAGTGTGAATCTCCAATAAGTATCCTAACTTCTAGAACCACTCTAGATAGTGTGGGACCTTCTCAGGTAGACGCCTAGATAATCCTCATGCAGTCTGGAATAGGTCAAGAAGTTACAAAGGCTACAAAGACGTAGACATTTGAGATTAGCGTTGAGGACTAAAGAAACCTTGAATGAGGCAGAAGTAATCAATTTTTATGTTAGATTATTTATATTGGAGAGCTATATTCATATTACCATTTACAATACATGACAGTATATTCCATTCATGATATTTTTATCCACTTCAAGAGGACATGTCACCAGGTCAAAAGTACCAGGTTTTGAATACATTTTATTCCGCTGCTCCCGAGTAGTCTATTTTTGTTTTTATGCTTTTTTTTGTTTTGTTTACCTTGTTGTTTGTGTATAATTCACCATAAGGTTCCAGGTATAATGGGCTTTTTAGCGCTATTTTATATGGTCTTTACCACGTCATCGTGGCTTACAGAATTCTCTTAGGATGTGGTTTTAGGCTCTTTTGATAATTGCCTTGTGATAAACCCTTTAGGAAAAGACTGTAAAAGATTGCATTGCATATAAAAGACCCATATCTCTAGATTTTAATATAGCAAAAAAAAAAAAAATCTCGGAGGAGTTGCAGGAATAAAATAAGGTAAAAAACTGGACACTATTGATTTGGCAACAAGTCTATTTTAAGACATTATTCTTATACTGCCTTAGATGACTTTCATTGACCTACAAGTGCATCTCAGTAAATTAGAATATCACAAAGTTAATTTATTTCAGTAATTCACTACAAAAAGGGAAATGCATATATTACGGTATATTGTCATTACACAGAGTGATCTATTTCAAGTGTTTATTTCTGTTAATGTTGATGATTATGGCTTACAGCCAATGAAAACCTAAAGTCATTATCTCAGAAACTTAGAATATTATAGAAGACCAACTGAAAAAATGATTTTCAACTCAGAAATGTTGGCGCCTACTGAAGTCTGTACAGTAAATGCCTCAATACTTGGTCAGGGCTCCTTTTGCATGAATAACTGCATCAAAACGGCATGGCATGGAGGCGATCAGCCTGTGGCACTGCTGAGGTGTTATGGAAGCCCAGGTTGCTTTGCTAGCAGCCTTCAGCTCGTCTACATTGTTGGATCTGGTGTCTCATCTTCCTCTTGACAATAACCCATATATTCTCTATGGGGTTTAGGTCAGGAGAGTTTGCTGGCCAATCAAGCAAAGTGATACTGTGGTTATTAAACCAGGTATTGGTACTTTTGGCAGTGTGGACAGGTGCCAAGTCCTGTTGGAAAATGAAATTTCCATCTCCAAAAAGCTTGTCAGCAGAGGGAAGCAGGAAGTGCTCTAAAATTTCCTGGTAGTCTTCTGTGCTGACGTTGGTCTTGATAAAACACAGTGGCCCTATACCAGCAGATGATCTGGCTCCCCAAACCATCACTGATTGTGGAAGCTTCACACTAGACCTCCAGCAGCTTGGATTGTGGCCTCTCCACTCTTCCTCCAGACTCTGGGACAGCGATTTCCAAATGAAATGCAGAATTTACTTTCATCTGAAAACAACATCTTGCACCACTGAGCAACAGTCCAGTTCTTTTTCTCCTTGGCCCAGGTAAGACGCTTCTGGTATTGTCTATTGGTCATGAGTGGCTTGACACAAGGAATGCGACATTCATAGCCCATGTCCTGGATACGTCTGTGTGTGGTGGCTCTTGAAGCAATGACTCCAGCAGCAGTCCATCCACTCCTTGTGAATCTCCCCCAAATTTTTGAATGGCCTTTACTTAACAATCCTATCAAGGCTGTGGTTATCCCAGTTCCTTGTGCACCTTTTTCTACCAGACTTTGTCCTTTCACTCAGCTTTCCATTAATATGCTTGGATACAGCACTCTGTGAACAGCCAGCTTCTTTAGCAATGATCTTTTGTGACTTACCCTCCTTGTGGAGTGTGTCAATGACTGCTTTTTGGATATCTGTCAAGTCAGCAGTCTTCTACATTATTGTGTAGCCTACTGAACCAGGCTATGGGACCATTTTAAATGCTTAGGAAGCCTATGCAGGTGTTTTGTGTTATTAATTCTAATTTTCTGAGATGACTTTTGGGTTTTCATTGGCTGTAAGCCATAATTATCAACATTAACACAAATAAAAACTGGAAATAGATCACTGTTTGTAATGACGATATATAATCAGTGGGTATGGAAAGTATTCAGACCCCCTTTAAATTTTTCCCTCTTTGTTTCATTGCAGCCATTTGGTAAATTCAAAAACGTTCATTTTATTCTCATTAATCTACACTTTGCCCCATCTTGGCAGAAAAAAAACAAATGTAGAATTTTTTGCAAATTTATTAAACACGAAAAACTGAAATATCACATGCTCATAAGTATTCAGACCCTTTGCTTAGTATTGAGTTAGACGCACCCTTTTGAGCTCGTACAGCCATAAGTCTTCTTGGGAATGATGCAACAAGTTTTTACACCTGGATTTGGGGATCCTCTGCCATTCTTCCTTGTAGATCCTCTCCTGTTCCGTCAGGTTGGATGGTGAACGTCAGTGGACAGCCATTTTCAGGTCTCTCCAGAGATGCTCAATTGGGTTTAGGTCAGGGCTGTGGCTGGGCCAGTCAAGAATGATCACAGAGTTGTTCTGAAGCCAATCCTTTGTTATTTTAGCTGTGTGCTTAGGGGCATTGTCTTGTTGGAAGGTTAACCTTCGGCCAAGTCTGAGGTCCACAGCACTCTGGAAGCGGTTTTCTTCCAGGATATCTCTGCACTTGGCCGCATTGGTCTTGCCTTCAATTGCAACCAATAATCCTGTCCCTGCAGCTGAAAAACACCCCCATAGCATGATGCTGCCACCACCATGTTTCACTGTTGGGATTGTATTGGGCAGGTGATGAGCAGTGCCTGGTTTTCTCCACACATACTGCTTAAAATTATCACCAAAACATTCTATCTTCATCTCATCAGACCAGAGAATCATATTTCTCATTGTCTGGGAGCCCTTAAAGTGTTTTTTGGTTTTTTTTGCAAATGCTATGAAGGCTTTCATATGTCTTGCACTGAGGAGACGCTTCCGTCGCGCCACTCTGCCATAAATGCCCGAATCGTGGAGGGCTGCAGTGATAGTTGACTTTGTGGAACGTTCTCCCATGTCCCTACTGCATCTATGGAGTTCAGCCGCAGTGATCTTGGGGTTCTTCTTTACCTCTCTCACTAAGGCTCTTCTTCCACGATTGCTCGTTTTGGCTGGACGGCCAGGTCTAGTGGTCCCAAACTTCCTCCTTTTAAAGATTATGGAGGCTACTGTGCTCTTAGGAACCTTGAGTACTGCAGAAGTTCTGTTGTAACCTTGGCCAGATCTGTGCCTTGCCACAATTCTGTCTGAGTTCCTATGGCAGTTCCTTTTGACCTCATGATTCTCATTTGGTCTGACATGCACTGTGAGCTGTGAGGTCTTATATAGACCGGTGTGGGCCTTTCCAAATTAAGTTAGATCAGGTTAATTAAACACAGCTGGACTCCAATGAAGGAGTAGAACCATCTCAATGAGGATCACAAGGAAATGGACAGCATGTGACTTAAATATTAGTGTCTGAGGAAAGGGTGTGAATACTTATGACCATGTGAGATTTCAGTTTTTCGTTAATAAATTAGCAAAAATTTCTAAAAAATTTAAAGGGGTCTGAATACTTTCCGTACCCACTGTGTGTAGATATGTATGCACAAATAAATAAATATATATATATATATATATATATATATATATAATATTTGTGTGCGTTTCCTTTTTTGTATAGAATTACTGAAATAAATTAACTTGTTGATGATATTCTAATTAATTGAGATGCACTTGTATATAGTGGCGATATAAAGATCCAACAGACCAGTGATGAAGCACCATCCTAAGGAGATTGATCACCATTAATAAGTTATAGAAATGATCATGTTACTCCCTAAGACTTAATTCTAGATCCTAGATTGATGGGACAGTGCTGTTATCCATTCATTCGTTGATTCATTCATTCATTCTTTTATTCATTCATTTTCTCAAGTAGCTTGAAAATCTCCCAGATTGTCTAATATTAATAAAACATGGCGTGGTGTGTGATATTGCAACTCCGCCTAACTCACGTCTACACAGCTGAGCTGCAATACAAGACACACAAAAAATGCCATTTTTTTCTAATTCTGAAATCCTAGAATCTGTTGGTGTCTATGGAGAAAGCTATAGACTACAACATCCATCCATGGTAAATTTGGGGTGGGTAAGTAGTGCGATACCTGCCAACTCGACATTTCCAGTAATAAGACTGGGGACTGTAAGTGGCTACATAATTGGTTGCATCCATTTGTTTCTCCATCTTTTTGAATATCGGACATGATTCTCTCCAGAACTGACGGATGTGTTAGCGGTAAGTGAACAGCAAATCCAATCTAAATAAAAGGATCTATTGTGTGATCTTGGTGGTTTTTACGGCCTACAGGACATATCTTCCCTGGTTATTTATGTAGGTTAATTATGTGTATCTTGTGTTGTGTCTATTTTGTAGAGTTGCTATTTTATGCTGGGGTTTTTTTGTTTTGGTTTTTTTTTTTTACAGATTTATAAATTTTTATTTTTTTTTTTTCAACCATTGCACCTCAGAATCTCCCCAAAATATCTGCCAAAACTTTGTGATGCAGAATGTTTGGCCACGTTCCGGTTTGTTTTCTAAGTCAGGTAACTGAAATATACAGTAATTAAAGACTTTAAAGGGAATCTGTCAGCAGATTTTTGCTACCTCATCTGAGAGTAGCATGATATAGGCAAGGAGATTCTGAATCCAACGATGTATCACTTAGATTTCTGACTGCAGCTGTTCTGACACAATCTGAATTTTTGTTTTAGTAATGTAGCTGAGCCCAGGGAGCTGTTACCACCCACAGCAGGCTCTCTATAGCTATTTTGTATTGACAGTAAGGTGTCAATCAGAGGAGGCGGCGTGTTGGACTGCAGTGCACGTGAGTTTCTAGTCCTGTTATGGTAAGGATTCTGCTGGTTAATCAAGCAGCAAATTAAAAGAGCAGACTGTGACAGGCATGCCTGAACTTTCGCTGTTAACCTTTGCAGCATGCGGTCTTCAGCTTTCATAGCAAAAAGCTGCTGACAGATTCCCTTTACGTTGTCCATCACAATGTCATGGTGTGGGACCCGCAAAGGACCTATGTGGTGCTCTATCGGGTGTGGTGTGCTCACCATGAATAAATTTCCTAGGCTTCACACGTTGCACAGAACTGTGGTCATGCACTATGGTGTCACTGTTACCTTAAATACCAATTGTCTGTATTGATTTGCTAAGAATTTGATGATCTGTTACTTGATGAGATTTTGCTTTGATTTTTCCACTTGGACTAGAAGGTATGTACAATAACTTTAGAAAAACCCACCCATCACACCAACATCGTTGTCCACTTTCTGGTAGATTTTCTTCTAGTTATTCCTGTTAATTTAATTTTGGTGCTCCTTTTAAGACAAATTGTTGTTTGTTTGTTTGTTTTTTTTGTTTTTTTTTTAGTTTTTTTTTATTACAGGAATATTACAAAATCAGAAGTGTCTACAAAATCAGAAGTGTCTAATACAGTCTAACGTATCTGTTAGATTCATATACAGTTCAAACCAGACGTTTACATACACTATCTAAAAAGACACATCTGCATGTTTTTCTCACTATCTGACATAAAACCAGAATAAACCTTTCTGTTTTAGGTCAATTAGGAACCAAAATTATTTATATTTGCCAAATACCAGAATAATGAGCGAGAGATAGACTATGTTTTAAGGAATAGAATGTATTTAAGTTCATACATTAAGAGTACTATTCCTTTAAACAATATCGGACAGCCCATATGATGATGTCATGTCTTTGGAAGCTTCTGATAGGTTTATGGGCAACATCTGAGTTAATTACAGACACACCTGGGGAAGTATTTTAATGCACTCCTGAAACACAATTCTTCTTTGTGTAGAATCATGGGAAAGTCAAAAGAAATCAGCCAAGATCTCAGGAAGAGAATTGTAGTGTTTAGTGGTTAATCGTTCATCGTAACGATTAGTTTATTAATTAATTTTAACCAACAGTTAAACAGGTCAATGAGCACCTTTAGTACTTAGGAAAAACAAACCTAAAATTGTTTGAACCCTCTCGACTTCTGAGGCCATATTTCCATTATCCAGAAATCTTTTTTTTTATTTGCTTCTGGTGTGGTAGGTGAACTAATGCTAGAACAGATACTATAGTTTTTATGGAATTATTTCAGAATTCATTGGATTAGTTCTTGCAGCAGACTAGTAGTAAAGCAGTTTTTGAAAAAATGTTGAATGCAGCTTTTTTGGATCATGCTATGGACTATCATCCGGTGCACAACTTTTCTTTAGAGGTGTCTG
Organism: Anomaloglossus baeobatrachus; assembly: GCF_048569485.1. Classification (NCBI taxonomy): domain Eukaryota; kingdom Metazoa; phylum Chordata; class Amphibia; order Anura; family Aromobatidae; genus Anomaloglossus; species Anomaloglossus baeobatrachus. The sequence continues at coordinate 117,459,485 of NC_134353.1, forward strand.
TCTTAGGCATAAATCGTACGCACAACTATGGATCCAGCCTTTTACCAAAGCAAGTGGTGGCCAACATGACACATGCTTAGTACCATGTGAATTATGATTATTGTACTTGTCCATACTATGTATACCCCTTTTCACATGTAAAATGCAATGGAATAAATGTCGCTATTATAATTATTAATAATAATAATAATGTGAAGGCCTCTTGATGCTTCTGTATATATATAATAGTACAGACCAAAAGTTTGGACACACCTTCTCATCCCTAGAACAACTATTAAGAGGAGACTTTGTGCAGCAGGCCTTCATGGTAAAATAGCTGCTAGGAAACCACTGCTAAGGACAGGCAACAAGCAGAAGAGACTTGTTTGGGCTAAAGAACACAAGGAATGGACATTAGACCAGTGGAAATCTGTGCTTTGGTCTGATGACTCCAAATTTGAGATCTTTGGATCCAACCACCGTGTCTTTGTAGAAAAGGTGAACGGATGGACTCTACATGGCTGGTTCCCACCGTGAAGCAAGGAGGAGGAGCTGTGATGGTGTGGGGGTGCTTTGCTGGTGACACTGTTGGGGATTTATTCAAAATTGAAGGCATACAGAACCAGCATGCCTACCACAGCATCTTGCAGCGGCATGCTATTCCATCCGGTTTGCGTTTAGTTGGACCATAATTTATTTTTCAACAGGACATTGACCCCAAACACACCTCCAGGCTGTGTAAGGGCTATTTGACTAAGAAGGAGAGTGATGGGGTGCTACGCCAGATGACCTGGCCTCCACAATCACAAGACCTGAACCCAATCGAGATGGTTTGGGGTGAGCTGGACCGCAGAGTGAAGGCAAAAGGGCCAACAAGTGCTAAGCATCTCTGGGAACTCCTTCAAGACTGTTGGAAAAAACCATTTCCGGTGACTACCTCTTGAAGCTCATCAAGAGAATGCCAAGAGTGTGCAAAGTAGTAATGAAAGCAAAAGGTGGCTACTTTGAAGAACCTAGAATATAAGACATATTTTCAGTTGTTTCACACTTTATGTATTTCATTCCACATGTTTTAATTCATAGTTTTGATGCCTTCAATTTCAATCTACAATTTTCAGAGTCCTGAAAATAAAGAAAACTCTTTGAATGAGGTGTGTCCAAACTTTTGGTCTGTACTGTGTATGTGTAATATATATGATATACACAAACTGTGCATATGGGGATGTGACTGTGCCAACCACAGTCCTAATAAAACGCCTCACTGCCATCTGCCTTCACCTCTCCTAGTTCTTGAGGAAATAATTTTTAGTGTCCACTCGTCAGACGCATCACACCCTAGTCCTTCATGGCTCTCGTGATGGTAAAGATAACAGAGAAGCCATCATTATAGTGCCTATAGTTTCTATGACCCTGAACACTCTTCAACATTTTCTTGACTCATCTTGGACCATAATTGGGCATCAGTGGTTGAACCCATTCCTCTCCTAGAGGTTCTTCTCTATGGCTGGTACTCTCCAAATAGTTTTTACTACATGGGTAAAAATTTAGACCGGTCATGTGGATTTATCAACAGTAATCCTTATCGTGAGAAGGGACAAATTGCGCAAAAATTGTGCACACTACTGTGCTACTGAGGAACCTACTCAGTCTTCATCACACCGTACCCCTACATTTTTAAACCGAAATACTTCATGCAAAATTGGTTCATGAGATTAGAGAGCAAGAGATTATAATCTGGTCTTTTCTTCACTAGCTTTAGTTTGGAAATTCAACTAAGCTGATCCTTCATGAAAAGATGATTGAGGATAGCACTATCCCATATAGTGCAGCTAATGCCTCATTCACACATCCGTATTTAAACACATACGTGAAAATATTTTATTGAATTTTCAGCTTGCACCTGTTCACACCTTTTGGATGTGCTGGTGAGTTTTTTTTATATTTGGATCCCATTCCTCTCTGACTGAGCCCTCTGCCCTTCAGCCAAAGCGGTTTTATTTTAGCTGGATTCTTCCTGCCCACTACTTGTAGGCTTTTTAACCCAGATAGAGGCGTATTAGGATAAGGTCCCAACAAAGAAATAAGCCTTGTCGTTGGCTGTTGGGCTCGCATGAATTGGCCAACCTATAAGTTAAGTATCTCATTTCTAAACATAGTTGCAATAGCACTAATGGAGTATTCCCATATTCAATGTTTGCATATTCTAGCTTTTCAGGGCTGCTGTATATATTTTTGTCATTTTCTTGATACTTTCTACATGCCTTATGATGACTATAACCTGGTCTGAGCTGCACCGTTCCTTCTGCTGCATGTAAATACATACTGATTAATAAGTTTCCATATTCACTAGTGATGGTTTCCAAATAGCAAAGGACATTTTAATTCTAATCTAATAATCTAGTTTATTCCCATTTTTCTATGCATCACATGGATAATGTAGCCATGCCCAGGCTTCAGTCATTGGTACGATTATGCACTTTGTTAATATTCTTTGCATACTTGAGTCTTTTTATGCAAGAGTTAAAAGAATAAAGTTGTTTTATTCGCTTCTGTTTGACAGGAGAGCCGGAAGTCAGTGGGAACTCATCAGTAAGTAATTTTACTTGGCGTGTTTGTGTTGTCGGAGTGCTCACACTTTATTCTGCACAACGGAAGAAGCGGCAAAATATTTCACAGTCTGCCAAGCTAAGACAAAGCACAGTAACGTCAGCCGCAAGTGTTTATCGGCTTTATTAGGTTGTGTTTGTCTGATCTGTCAGCAATTACTTCTTCTACCTCAGCGCTTGTTTTAATCGGCTTACTTTAGCGTAAGTGTTTAAAGGGATTCTAACCTTCACCATGTTCCTCCTGCTGTAGTGCCTCTAACTCTGGAGCAGGCATCTTAGACAGGTTTACATGTCATATGTTGGTTCGATCAATGCAATTTTTTGGTTGTATGTCAGTATGTATTATATTATGGAGCATTATCCCTAATAAATCTCCTGTAGATACAGAGCAGCTCTCAGTACGACTGCCAAACAAGAGAAGAAATGTGGGTCACACTGACTATGGGGGATGCCATAATAATGGATACTCCGCATTCTCAGAAACAGATATATCCGCATTGACGTCAGGAATGCTGATGATCTTTTCCTCAAGCAGGAATGCTGTTAAGGTTTTTTGTTTTGTTTTTTTATGTTCTGAGTAGATCAAAAATTTTCACAGGATCCTGGTCAGGGACACCATGAGCGCTGGACAAGAGCCCTGTGGTTCACCTCTTCCCTTCCGGCCTCCTTTTTTAATTACTACTACCGTGTTTTTCCAAAGATAAGACACTGACTTATACTTGTTTTGCCCCCCAAAAAGCACTAGGGCTTATTTTTGGAGGAGGTCTTATTCTTGGAGAAACATGGTTTGCGGGTAAGTTTCCCCCCAAAAAAGCAGACCCCCCCCTACTTCCCAAAAGACTCATACTTACCAGAGCCGGATGTCTGCGTTGCTCCCAGGTACTCCCTGACTCACACATCAGATCACACACACACACCCCCCAGATCACAGACAGATTCACTCACTCATCACATCCAGCGTTAAAGAATGCTTCCGGCCTCAGGGAATGATGGGAGGAAGTCACGTGTCCGCAGGGCCTGTTGTAAGCAAGCATTGTGGCAGGTCCTTGCGCTCCACTGCACAGCCTCTCAGGATTCTGCCGGCTAGAAGAAATTGGTGTCGCTGGATGTGGGGAGTATGTGTGTGATGCGATGTGTGTGTGCTCTGTGTGTGATATCGGATGTGCGTGGGGGGGTGCGATCACTGCAGGTGCTATGCTCGGCGTCTGTAAGTGTGATTGCTGGGTGCCCGCTGTCTATAATGAAGTGTCCTGCAGTATTCTTTAACTTTTTTAGCTGCATAGACACTTCATTATTGAACCGTGACTAGGGCTTATTTTCGGGGCAGGACTTATACTTAAGCCGTGCACTGAAAATGCTGAAAATCCCTGCTAGGGCTTATTTTTGGGGAGGTCTTATTTTTGGAAAAACACAGTAGTTGCAGCATAATGATGGGTTGCATAGTTTGTCTAGTCCATAGAGTTCAACCTTGTTGATCCTACTTGATCAAAAAAGAAGCGGAGGATACTGGCACATAGGAAGGGGCTCTCTGGTTCTGGTTTGGCAGCTACAGAATACAGACTACCAAGCTGCTGGACCCGGGTCTTGTGAATTAGCGTTGGGGAATTAAATTAAATTACTTGGTCAAGAGGAATAACTTGATGCTCAAGGCCCCAATTCAAAATCTGGCAAAAATAACTTTCATCATACTCAGATTTACGCCAAGGCACCAGTATCTGAGTGTGACGTCTACCTCTGTCCCCTAAAGCTATGCCACAAGGGGACTCAATAGCATTTTAAACAATTCGAATGAATTAGCAGTAGTCACCTTATATAATGAGAAAAGGACCTGTATCGCTTTATTATACCTTTTTAAAGGAACTTTCCAAATTCAGACTGATTATAACACTGTCTGATGCTGTAGTCAGAATTGTAGTAGAGGCTCCAACCGTGGCCTACATTGAGGATTCATGCTTCACTTTTTAAAAAAAAAAAAATTTAAGTAAATTCACAGACACAAAAAAAGTCAGTTGTCTCAGTTGGGAGGTGTTCATGTCATGGGACAGATCTGATGTTAAGTCGGTTTTGGTGCTCCATTCTCATTATGGCTGGGATCATAGTTCTGGAGTTCATTTTTGAGGGCTGAACTAAAAAACTCGGGAATATGAGTAAACTCCTATCACTGCAAAACCTGTAATACGCAAGGTCAACCGGTTGACTGCCCATCAAGTATCTGTACCGCTGAAAGTATGTGAAGTGAAACCATGCCCCTGCACAGTGTCCAAACCACGCCCCTGCGCAGTGGCGGATCCGCAACCCCTGCGCAGTGGCGGATCCGCAACCCCTGCGCAGTGGCGGATCCGCAACCCCTGCGCAGTGGCGGATCCGCAACCCCTGCGCACTGTGACCAGCTCATACATAGTCAATTACTGCATAATCTTCAGTTGATCACCTTGGGTGGGAGTGATTTGGCCACATGTACAGCCCTCCCCAGCTTTACTGATGCTGCTAATTTATTCCTAATTCTTGCCCCTATTATGTGAATATAACTGGTGAAGTAGGGTCTGATCCATTATACGATCTACAATATTTAACAGATGCTATATAAGACTGGTATTTGTAGATAAGTTATGCTAATTTAGAATGCCAACTGACAAGCTGGGCCTAAATCAAAAGTAATATTTTGGCCCAGAGCAATTAATCTTCTACTGCATTCTAAGTAAGACAATGTAATGTGGACTGACAGACTCCTATTAGTAACACAACCAACATCTAACTAGATGCTTAAGGGAAACGTATACTCTTAAAAGTCAGGAAAAGGGGAAAACCTTCTCATTATGTGTATATAATTTATTTAATAATCATTTTTGTTGAATAACTTTGTAAATACATTGTATTACTTTTCTAAGGATAGTGCCCAAGTTTACAACCTGTATTTAATTCAGAGCTTCTTTCTTAATTCTGTTAACTTCAGAGCTGAAATTCCCCTTCATTCCTTTCTGAATTGCTGGTCTGGGAGGTGCAGTCTTTACTCCTGGCATTATACTCATAATAATCCTATGTCAGAAAAACAAGGAGATGTTTGTTAATTTTATTGGCTATTTCCTATGATGATCAGCAGAATTATGAATGCAGCTCTTGGGTTTGGGATTCAGGCTGTAAGCCCAGATCAGTAGCAGATAATGAATTTGGAGAGTCACTTACTCAACTCTTTTAGTACATTATTTCTATATTAGACAGCGATAGTTTTGCTGTATTCACAAGTGGTATGAAGAAAAAATGCAGCATTTAGTTTTGTATGTGACACCACCATGATTTCTTTTAGGAACAGCTGTACTGTCAGGAAAAAAATATAGATGACTTATGTCCTTTAATAGGTGTTTCAGCCCCCTGCTAATTCCCCGAGTCGATTTTGTGCTTGGGACCCAGAAGAAGAGCGGAGACGGCAGGAGCGATGGCAGCACGAGCAGGAACGGTTACTGCAGGTACTAGAGATGGCATTACATGTATCATTCATTAGAAGGGTATTCCAACTCTCCGAGGTTATCCTCTACCCACTGGTTAGAGGACGATAAATAATAAAAGTCCCAGCGATTGCACCAACTATAACCTTGTAAGTGCTGAAATACTTATTTTACTTTTAGAAGTATATGTATGTTATGGCCCCAAATGCTATATAAAAAGAGGTATTCGTAGAAATTAAGGTATTATTTTCTAATATGGCAGGGTAAGGCAAAAGAATGGAGGATCTCAATAATCCTATATGCAAAAAAATTCAGATTTGATTCAATCTGAGGCCTCAATGATGGAAAAGGTACCTTGAAAATCTGCTTCCTCTGGAAATGTAACAGATGTAAATGCTTCGTTCTCAATATGTGACCCCCCCGAGCTTCTTCAATTTACATGGTGATTATGCTGGGGTCCATAGGAGCATGTAGATATAATATTACAAGGAATCTGGCAGCGCAGAATGACTGTTTAAACCTAGTGGAGGCACTTTGTGCACCCTTGGGGTGGCTGATCAGTTCAGTGCACCTTCCCACCTACTTATTTTCCATCTATCCCAAATCTTTTCTGGTTCTATAGTCAAAGCTGTCAATCAAAGATGAGGGGGGAGGATTTAGGGAAACTGTAGGGGGAAGGTGCATGTAGATGTTTGGCCACACCAAGAGTGCACCAAGCGCCTTTACTTGGTTTGAACAGTCATTCTCTGTTGAAAGTCCTTTTAATCCCCTTACAATCTATGACATACTTGTACATCCAAGGTTGTGTAGTTCCCTTTGATGCGGGCTCACATGGCAAGCCTGCATGTTTCCCTACACATGTCAACTGATCTTATAAGCCAACATGTGTCTGTAACAGGCGCAAGGAGATCAGAGATGCCCCTGTCCCTGATAACCAGTTAATCCCACTGTCAATCTCTGACAGCGGGATTTAATGTGCACCCGCTTAGAGCGCGTTATTCCCCACCCCCATCGGCTGCCTTGTGACATGATCACGGGGCACCGATGGGTTGTCTTGACAGCCGGGGGTCAGCTGATGACCCCTGTGACTGTCATGATGATCAGCCTGTGAGGTCACTTAATAAAGACCTTCCTCTTACTGAAATAGATGACAGTCAGTGCTTTTAAAGAGAATATGGAGATCGGTAACGGTCATTTTAGGAGAACTTACAGCAGAATGTCGGTGTCGACCTCCACCTCTTCTTCCTCTTCCTTAGAATTTTAAAAGCACTGACTGCCATTTCTTGTCTGACTGCAGATTTTACCAATTTTTTCCATGATTTGAGAGTGAAAGATAAATCCAGGAGGAGAAAGGATCAAAATTAACTGATAAGTTATATTACATAATTGTTTATTTTTATGTGTACATTAAATTGGTGTTGAGGGAAAAATGAATGGCTGTGCAACCTCTACCTCACAAAGTGACGCTCTCTGGAAGAGGTCTGATATGGAAACTGATGCTTCCAGTGTCGAAGATGCTCATATAGGAAGCTATGGGACACATACCCCTTATTTCAAAGCTGGAGAAAAATGTGCCCTTAGAGTATATCTCCAGTAAGACCTCATTCACACATCTGTATTTCACTTCTGTTCTGTCCATGTTTGTTATGAAGATAACAGGCTCCCATTATAGTATTATAGTCTATAGAGCTGTTTACAGGTGTTTTTAACAAATCGAGTATGTGCAAAAGAAAAAAAAAGACACATCCGTCTGCTGTCCATTTGTTTAATAGATGGGAGCAGTTTGGAATTTTTGCATTTTTTTTTTTACATGCAAGAAAAACAGATGTCACCCCACAAAAAATGGACGCCTGAATGAACCCCAACAGTTTTACTTGTGCTTTGACACCTCACACTCAGAACATTACCTCATATTATAGTGAATAGATCTCTTCAAGCTTTGTGGCTTTCTATTTTAGGACTGGAATTGTGGCATTGCTATAATTATGTGATTTTTGACAGGTTTTAAGGGTGTGGGGTGTGTGTCTTCCCCCTATTGCAGGCTACTTGTAGTCTTATGTTCATACCTGCGCATTGTTCTTTCTCGAAAGCTGATGTAGAAATATTTTTTTCTAATGATTAATGAATATTTATTCTTTTATATTAGCGGAGAGCTGATGGGGACAATTTGGCTTGTCATTTATGAGGAAAAGACTAATTTCAACCATATTAGATTTATTTCTGTTATGAGTGTAAAAAGCCTGTTCAGATGGGCAAGCTTTTGATCTCTGGCTCCACCTATTGGATGAATGTTATGCCAGAAATCAAGTAGTCTTCCTTCCGAAGAGGCAATTTGTATATTTAAGTTCCCAGAACAGCATTTTATGGCCCATAAGTCTCCTTACACTGCATGGCCCATATGTCTCCTTACATCGGCTTGGCACTGTCAAAGAAAATCATTCCCTCTTTTCTTTTTTATCATAGATACATTTATAACTTACAACAACTCCTTGTATTCTCACATCTTAAATAATTGTCTCAATTTTCAACAGGAAAGGTACCAAAAAGAACAAGAGAAATTAAAGGAGGAGTGGGAGAAAGCTCAGAAGGAGGTGGAGGAGGAGGAGCGTAAATATTACGAGGAGGTATCTACAAACTGTAATGTGTAGTCTAATGCATAATTAAATTAGTATCTACATTTCACAAAGAACCAAGATATTAAAGGGAAGGTGTCGTAAAAAAAAATTCAATAACTGCAAAAATGTAAAGTATTAATGTTTTAATGTTGTATTTAAATATTATTTGTTTTTAATTGAGCAATATATAAAAAAAAATAAAAGTTTGCTATTTTCCACAGTTAAACACTAGGGGAGCAGCTTCTGACATCCTACAGAAATCCCACTGTAGAAATAGCCTGGATTACAGCTGCAGTAAAGTGGGCAGAATCTGCTCTCCTGTGTGTGATGTCACCTCCCCCTCCCAATCTGGGTGTTTCCAAGGGATAACAGAGAATGAAATGTAGAGATACAGTGCGTAGCCATTTTGTTGGTGACCAGAAATGTCTAAAGTGTCACCAAGGACAGCAGGAGTATCACACAGGATAGGATTAGATACACAGCTCAGCAGACAGTATCACACAGGACAGAATTGGATACAGCAACTCAGCAGGCAGTATCACACAGGATAGGATTAGATACACAGCTCTGTAGACAGTATCACACAGGATAGGATTAGATACACAGCTCAACAGACAGTATCACACAGTATAGGATTAGATACATGGCTCAGCAGACAGTATCACACAGGATAGGATTAGATACACAGCTCAGCAGACAGTATCACAGGATAGGATTAGATACACAGCTGTGCAGACAGTATCACACAGGGTAGGATTAGATACATGGCTCAGGAGACAGTATCACACAGGATAGGATTAGATACATGGCTCAGGAGACAGTATCACACAGGATAAGATTAGATACACGGCTCAGCAGCCAGTATCACACAGGATAGGATTAGATACATAGCTCAGCAGACAGTATCACACAGGATAGGATTAGATACATAGCTCAGCAGACAGTATCACACAGGATAGGATTAGGTACACGGCTCAGCAGCCAGTATCACACAGGATAGGATTAGATACATAGCTCAGCAGACAGTATCACACAGGATAGGATTAAATACACAGCTCTGCAGACAGTATCACACAGGATAGGATTAGATACACAGGCCTGTAGACCGTATCACCAATACACACACAGGCCGACAGGTGGCAGGCGGAAGGGGGGGTGTTGAGCGGGGGGGGGGTTTGGAGACGTAGCAGCGGCGGTACTCACATGCAGAGGCACACAAACACATAGCAGCAGCGGGGGGGAAGAGTGGGGGCTGGGTAGAGCGGAGGGAGGGGGTGTCATTGGAGACGGTAAAGGCTGGGGGAGGGGCGGCAGCAGTAGCGGGGACTGGGTAGAACGGAGGGAGGGGGTATCATTGGAGACGGTAACGGCAGGGGGGAGGGTAGGCGGCCCGTACTCACACATCCCGGCGGTTGACGGGTAAAGTGGAGCAAACAGCATACGCTGTGAGCTCCACAATGATTGCGCCGATCTCCTCCCTCTGCTGTGATCTGGACAGCCCAGGGGGCGCGTCCAGGTCACAGCAGACGCCTACTCTAACGTTACTAGATGGGGTCGGATCCCGACCACTGTTCTCTATGAACAGGGGCTGCCATAAAGGAATGAGTAACTGTCGTTACACACAGCAAATCCAGCATGGCAGCCCCCAGTGCCTCCAGTAAAATTAGAATTAAATAAAAACTAAATAAGCAGTGATTTTAATTTTGTATTAAAAATACTTGATTTCATAATCAATCACTATTTTTAATACAAAAATAAAAAACCATGACACCTTCCCTTAAAGCTGTATAAGCAGTAAATTAGTAAGCCAGTAATTTCCATTGAGACACTACTTTTGCTGCAACATTCAAGCCCTAAAATAACATAGGATAGTGAGGAACAACTGAAATTTCAAATATGTAGAGCACATACTATAGATACGCTACTTTAAAGATACACAGTACCTGTAAAAAGTTTGGACTCCTGTTCATCCAATGGTTTTCCTTGTTCGTATTGGAATGCACGTTGTAGATTCAGACTGAAGGCAGCAAACCCACAAAGGATCAGTTTGTGGTTTCTGAGGCTGGTATCTCTGAAGAACTTATCCTATGCAGCAGAGGTAATTCTTGGTCTTTGGTTCCTGGGGCAATCGTCATGAAGGCCAGTTTCAGCTGCTTGACAGCATAAAAAAGTGGGTGTCAAGCTCTCATCAGAGTGCATTGAGAAATCTGAGGTTTAACACACATGGTGGTTTGCTTCATTCATGTTTTCTAACTTCTTGTTTCTATATGTGTTGCCTTCAGACTAAATCTACAATGTGCACATTCCAACCTGAGAAAAATATAATTGGAAAACCTTGATGTCCTATGGCACTGTTGTGTGTAGTGAAACATCATGGCTGCTAAAGAGGGAAAATGTTCTGAAGGGCGGATCAGGTAGTTTGAGGAGTCTATCATAGCTGTATTGAGGCCTGTGCAAAATTCCAGTAGATAAAGAGTATTAAGTGCTTGCACCTTGGTTACCAGACTATATAGTGTCGAAAATGGAAAAGGCATAATTCCTGTACTGTCGTTATATTAGGTTATACAACCTTTACGAAAATGGGAAACACTGTCTCTCTTATAGGATAAACGTTAAGTTTCTGTGGAGTTCTCTTAAAGCAAAATTATAGTAGCACGTTTCTTGGTGGCAAACATCAGTTTCATCATTTGTTGTCAGATTATCTGGAAACTTGTAATAACCAGCAATGTATGTGCCTTTAGGAAAGAAAAATTATAGAAGACACCGTGTTGCCATTGACCACGTCACCGGTCAGCAGTGTCCATCATGGTTTGTCTGAAACAAATGGGAGCTCCGTCTCTAACCACAGTGAACCAGGAGCAGGCGTGCACGGGGAGGTATGAGCTTATGAGGAAAGTCTAACAGTATCCGATGTGTTGGGTCTGAATTGCAGCAACTATGCCGATTTTATCTTTCATTGTGTAACCTGGAGCAGTGCCGCACCCTGGTTGTGGCTGCAGTTGACAGTAGCTAAGTCCCATGTCAGCAAATAATAATTTTCAGCAAATTTTCAGTTTCAGAAAATAATTTCTGTTTTTCAAGCTATGGCGTCATGGACACAATTATAATTATTATTATTATTATTATTATTATTATTATTATTATTATTATTAATATATTACGGTCTGATCTGATGCAGCCTGCAATAAGGGCAGAGACTATGCTTACAGTGCTGGGTCACTTTCTGAGCTGCTTGCTATAGTTTTGATAAAATTACATTTATTTCATACTTCCACTTTGCAAGTCCTTTCAATAATGAGCTTATTCATGAAGCAAGACAAAAAGATTAACGGCACTCCCAAAACTGCAATGTGAACAGGTGCATAACTGAACATAAAATTACAAAAAAAGAGACCGTTGCACTCTGGAATGCTAAAGCATGAAAACATGAATGTAAGAATATAGATATGCATTACTGTTAAAGATATCTAAGAAAAAATTGAGATATTTAGCATAAAAAAGCGACCATTTTATATCTGCCCAGTAACCACGTTAAAGCATATCTCATATTATTGAGTACCTACTCTGAACTGAAGCGCCTCTCTGGGCTTAAAAACCTCCTGTGTATGGGCAAGTAGGAACCTGCTATAGAGAATAAAATCACCTGTGGCTAGTGGGGGAAGGGGTGCAGAAGGCATGACCCCCATTAATCTAGACAAATCTTCTTTTGTAATGTTATATCATGTTCAGTTATGTACCTGTTCACATTGAAGTTTTGGGAGTGCCGTCAGTCTTTTTGTCTTGATTAATGGGGGTCATGCCTTCTCACCATGCACCCCTCCCCCACTTGCCACAGGTGATTTTATTCACTATAGCAGGTTCCTACTTGCCCATACACATGGACATGGAGGTTTTTAAACCCAGAGAGAGGCTTCAGTTCAGAGTAGGTACCCACTAATATGAATATGCCTTTACGTGGTGACTGGGCAGATATAAAAATGGCCATTTTTGTCCTCTAAATATCTTTTTTTTTTTTTCTTAGATTTCGTTTAGCAGTAATGAATGTCTATATTCTTACATTCATGGTTTTCATGATTCAGCATTTCAGAGAGCAACTGTCTTTCTTTTTTTGCTATTCATGAACCAGCTAACCCTGACCCAGCTTTTGATGGACAGGTTTTTGCCTATACCGTGCATATTACATCCAATAGCTGAAAGCTGGAGCTTTTCTTCTGTACTTGCAGCAGATAGTTTATTCCACTGGGGAAAGTTACTGTATTACAAGGCAGTGACTCTCAATTCTGGCATGTAGTGGGGTCCTCAGCCTAGAAACCCCCTATATGATTTCCATATATAAGCAGGTGATTGGATGCAGTGGCGGATAGAATGAGGAGACATTGGTGACTAAACAAACAACTGTTTTATTAACTTTACACATATTAAGGATTATGAGAGATAAAGAAATGAGACAAGTAACCGTGGTAAATCCGAGAACTTCACGTAGGATAAATCAGCAACACAGATATAATAATAATAATTTTATTTATTTATATAGCGCTATTAATTCCACAGCGCTTTACATACATTGGCAATACTGTCCCCATTGGGGCTCACAATCTAGAGTCCCCTATCTGTATGTCTTTGGAGTGTGGGAGGAAACCGGAGTATCCGGAGGAAACCCACGCAAACACGGGGAGAACATACAAACTCCTTGCAGATAGTGTCCTTGGTGGGATTTGAACCCAAGACCCCAGATCTGCAAGACTGCAGTGCTAACCACTGAGCCACCGTGCCGCCCTGCAGAATATATGCAGAATATGCAGAATATAATCAGAGAATTCATTACACAGTATTATTACACAGTAATATTCTTACCACTAACTCAGTCAGCGTTATCATCCACTAGATCCCCTTAGCAGAGAAATGTCAGTGTTACTCTATTCGATACTGTCGTCTACTTATCTAAACTATACTATACAGGGACCATGATGAGGTTGGAGATGCTACTCGCTAGGCCGCAAGTCTAAATTGGGGGATTTCTACACACCCTCCACTGTCTAGCCACCTTTGTGCTTTGAAGCGCAGCCTATGTCCGCACTCAATATTGCATCTTTGTACAGGAAGCAACGGCCAGTGGAAATGGTAATCTGCAACTGGCGTGGTTACAATCTTCTACTTAAGTCATGGATCTTCCTCTCAGCTCAGGTCATGGATCTTCCTCTCAGCTCAGGTCATGGATCTTCCTCTCAGCTCAGGTCATGGATCTTCCTCTCAGCTCAGGTCATGGATCTTCCTCTCAGCTCAGGTCATGGATCTTCCTCTCAGCTCAGGTCATGGATCTTCCTCTCAGCTCAGGTCATGGATCTTCCTCTCAGCTCAGGTCATGGATCTTCCTCTCAGCTCAGGTCATGGATCTTCCTCTCAGCTCAGGTCATGGATCTTCCTCTCAGCTCAGGTCATGGATCTTCCTCTCAGCTCAGGTCATGGATCTTCCTCTCAGCTCAGGTCATGGATCTTCCTCTCAGCTCAGGTCATGGATCTTCCTCTCAGCTCAGGTCATGGATCTTCCTCTCAGCTCAGGTCATGGATCTTCCTCTCAGCTCAGGTCATGGATCTTCCTCTCAGCTCAGGTCATGGATCTTCCTCTCAGCTCAGGTCATGGATCTTCCTCTCAGCTCAGGTCATGGATCTTCCTCTCAGCTCAGGTCATGGATCTTCCTCTCCGCTCAGGTCATGGATCTTCCTCTCCGCTCAGGTCATGGATCTTCCTCTCAGCTAGGGTCACCAATCTTCCTCTCAGCTCGGGTCAGGGATCTTCTCCAGAATCTGACTGCTCTAGGACCCTTTTGTGGTGATGGGGCTTTAAGCCCTCTTTACTGATGCACGACCTTCCTGGAAATAGGATTCTGGCGCCAAATACTCTCCTCTTGGCCCTGCCAAGCCTTTTCTATTTAGTAGCTATGACACAACTGTCACCTTAGGATTGTGGCTAAATCCCAGTGCCTTCCTGGTTAGTGCGTGTGACCGGCTTGGTTGGTGGGCGTGGCAATGTTTTTTTCTGACCCACTATAATGATGCAAGGGGGGATTCCAGATACTCTATTGTAAATTGTATTTATACACTCTGTGAACAATTAGGCATTTTTGTATTTTTAATGATTAATTTTATTATTGAACAATACAGTGCTCTCGGTCAATCTAAAAGGTTGGTTTTGAATTTCTTAGGAGAATATCTGTGTGCAGAATTATTATGCAACTATTTAACATCTGTTAAAGTGAGCGTAGTAGCCAGACAACTCAAAATGTACAAAATGTCTAACTTTTAAAAAAAAAAAAAAAAAAAAAAAAAAAGTCCCTTGTTTTCAATAACCGTTATAATCCTTCCATCCGTGGAGTGTGTCAGTTTCTTAATCTGTCAATGATCAACTTTTTGGGCAGCACCAACCACAACCCCCCAGACCCTGGTCAGAGAGGTGACTGTTTTCCCTCAATTGTAAATCTCCCAATTAATAAGGACCCACAAGATCTCAGTAGAGCCTAGGTCAGGTGACGAAGCGGCCATGTCAATATTATTTCATCTTTACGGCCTTTACTGGCAGTCGAGCAGTGTAGGCTTCCATGCTGCAATAAAGCATTGTTCTGCAGGAAAATCATGGTTTTCTTGAAAGATGAAGACTGAGTGGAAGAGGAGGTCTGTGCTCCTTCCTGATATAGCCATCGGTCCATCCATCTGGTCCGCCCAGAGTCACTCTCGTCTCATCAGTCCATAAAACTTTTGAGTAATGTCATCAGATATTTCTTCGTCCAGTCTTTCCCCTTCTGCGTCTTACTCAGTGGTGGTTGGTTTCTACCTTCCTTACCTCGGCCGTGTCTCTGAGCACCTTGTACTTCTGGGCCTCCAGGGAGGCTGCAGATCTGAAATATGACAGCACTGGTTGGTAATTGGGTTCCTGCTCGCTTCATGTTGCCCAAGTTATGTGCTTCTGTTTTTCTCAAAACGTTTTTTGTGACACTTGAATATTTGGAACAAAACGTTTATGGTTATGTGATGACGCACCAATATCTAAGCCGTATCAAGAATGCTGCATCCCTATGTGAGGCTTGTAACTATTTTTGATTTTTCAGAGTCAGATAAATCTCTTCTTTTGGCCTATTTTCTCTAATGTAAACAAGCTGCCTAATAATTCTGCACAGCTTGATAAAGGGGGTTGATCTCCATAGTACGCACCCTCCTCATTACACAAATACACATCACCTGATCTACTTCATCCAACAAACATTGCTGTATGTTCTAGTCCTATGGTATACTTATACACAAAAGCAACATGTCTAACTGCAGTATAAAGCTCAAGGGTTTCATTTTTGTACAATTTGTGGAAATGTTAGACAGTAACACATCAAGAATGACTTCAAAATTATACAGCAAAGCAGGAACCCGACCACAATGGAGGACGAGATCAAACTTCAATATCAATCCTTCATTAAAAAAGGAATCTGGCAGTCAGATTGTCCAGAATAAGAAATAAAAACTAGGGGTGGGATACCAACGCGTTTCAGCCAAGTTAAGTCTTATTCATGGCTTATAAACCATAAATAAGGCTTAGCTTGGCTTAAACGCATCAGTTTCTCCACCCCAGTTTTTATTTCTTTTTTTGTGGATGGGCTGACTGCCAGATTCATTTTTTTAATGAAGGAATATTATTTAAATGTTATCTAATCGTCCTCCAATGTGATCGGGTTCCTGCTTCGCTGGATATTCAGTCTTTTGTTGTTCCAAATACCGTGCCAAGGTGTCTGTGCGATTTATAGGAGCCGAGAACTGGGTGAATGAGGTGAGCTGACATTCTGTTCTCTTGTTGCTACTTCAGTATTCTCTTTATTTACAGCCCTGGATACAGGACAGAAATCATCAAGTGGAAGATTCACATTCAGCCGAAAACGCACTACAAAGCCAGTTATTGAGCCGAGGAGGGGCTGTCCATAGAGCAGACGAGGATCGCACAAGAAGGAACACGTACGTTCGCGTGAAAGGTTTATGTATAAAAGAGATCTCGCTCATCTATGTGTAAACTATTCAATGACAGCAAGCACAGATCTTGAAAATAGTGCGGAATTGAAAAGGAGGATATTTCTGAAAGTTAAATAACATTTTATTGTACAAAGTTAAAGCTTGATTTATGTAAGACAGGAGGTATAACTTATTTTGGTTCATATATTGGGGTATCGGGTGTTGGGCGTCCACCAATCAGTTTGATGACCTATTGTAAGGATATGTCATCAGTATCAGTGTAGTGGAAAACCCCTTTCATATGGGCTGTAGTGTCGGCGTGTGCCGTCCTAGAGGGTTTATATTCAATGCTGGAGAGGAGAAGCGGGGTTAACGCCACGCCACGCTACCATTGAATGAACAAAATAGTTGATTATTAATAATCTCTTTTATTTCATAGGTCAACGCTTTTCAGGGATCCAGTTGTCGTCTTCTTCAGGACAAAAAAATAGAATATTGTTGATTCTTCTTTGTCCTGAAGAAGGGGACTGGATCCCTGAAATGCGTAGACCTATGAAATAAAAGAATTTATTAATATTAAACAATTTTATTCATTCGGTGGTAGCGCAGTGTTAACCCCGCTTTTCCTCTCTCTTCTCCAGCACCAAATATCAATCCACGTGAGGCTGCGGCAGCCGCCATTATTTTTCAAGCCTTCATAGTGGTTCTGACTCACAACTTTGATAGATGAGTGTAATTTTCTATACACCATTATTTTTAATCTGGTAAGACCCTATTTGCCCTCTTTCCTCAGTTTTGTAGTTATAGAGGGTTTGTAAGGACACCCAGTGGTGTAATGGTACAGTATAATGTTTGGGAGAGGCAGTGTATCCTCATAATATAGTCACTCTGTGGATTTTATTGCATCCCAGCACATTATGAATTATATCAGTCTTGTTATTGTCTGTCATAATCAACAGTGCCGAAAAAGAGGAGAAATCATCATCATCCCTAAAAGAAATGGACCAAAACCCAGAGCAGCAGCACAATGCTTCTTCCAAACTTCACCTTCAGTTAGGTAAGCCATAACCTACCATAGCGTCCTAATAGAAAACGTCACCTTTCACCAGTGGCTGTGTACTAGATGAACATTTGTTTGTTGCTTGAATATTTTTTTATAGTAGTAGTGCATTATGAGGTTGCTATAAAGCAAAATAATGACTGTTCTCTAGGAACAAAGCGCACAAAATTTGTAGGATTCAAAGGGAACATGTCAGTAATCACATAGGGTGAGGAATAGTGATCAGCAGACTCGCAGATAACTGGGACCGCCGAGTCTAACTGGGTTAAAATAAAAAAAAACAAAAAAAAAAACCTGTTTCCGTCCCAGGATTGGTCCCGGTTATCAGTCCGGACGCTGGTCCCCATATAAGTTTATGGGAATCAGAATCCGGCTATTAAAAATAGTGGTAGAAGGTATAGGAGGAAAGGAGCAAGCTGGCTGTACTTACCGAGGCTCAGTCACAGCTGTACATTGCTTCCAGGCCGCTCATTCACTTCCAGGGCCGCTCATTACCTTCATTGCATATGCACTCCTTTCCCCACCCACCGGCATCTGTGATTGGTTGTGGTCAGATGCGCCCTCACCCTGAGTGGCATAGTGTCAGCTGACTTCTTCCAATCACAAACACTATATTCGTCTATCATGGCATAAAAATAAATAAAATATATGGCGTAGCGTCCCCCCATATTAGGATACCCAGCACAGATAAAGCATACAGCTACAGGCTGCAGCCCCCAGCCGTGTGCTTATCTTGGCAGTGTATCAAAATCTGAGGAACTACATGCAGTTTTTTTTTTTTTTTTTATTATTATTTTTAATTATTTAACTAAATTTAAGAAAACAGTGTGCCGTCCCCCCCCCCCCCCTCCCAATTTTGATACCCAGCCATAATAAAGCCCGATAGCTGTGGGCTGGTATTCTCAGGCTGAAGAGACCCATGATTATTGGGCCCCCCAGACTAAAAATAGCAGCCTGCAGCCACCTAAGATTGCCTCACCCATTAGATGCGACAGTCCCAGAACTTTACCCTGCTCTTTCTGATTGCCCTGGAGCGTTGTCAGTTGGGATACCGTGCTATGCAGAAGTTTGAGCACCACTGGTCAAAATTACTGTTATTGTGAACAGTTAATCAAGTTGAAAATGAAATGATTTCTAAAAGGCATAAAGTTAAAGATGACACATTTCCTTTATATTTTAGGTAATAACAAAAAAAAATATTTTCATCTTTAACATTTTAAAAACTACAAAAATGAAAATGGGCCAATGCAAAAGTTTGAACACCCTTGGAGATTTGTGTGCACAGATAACTTTGACTATCATTTCAGACCTTAATTAGCCTGTTAGGTTTGTGGCTTGTTCATTATCATAGTTAGGAAATATGCAAAATAACATCTAAACAAGACTGATGTATTTTGGAAACAAGTCGTGTTAACTGATGAGGTTAAAATAGAACTCCTTGGCCACAATGATCAAACCAAATGTTTGGGGGAAAAAAGGAGACAGAATGTCATGACAAGAACATCTCGCCAACCATTAAGCATGGGGGTGGATTAATCATGCTTTAGGTTGTGTTCTATCCAATGGCACTGGGAACATTTCACGGGTAGAGGGAAGAATGGATTCAATTAAAGTTTAACAAATTCTTCAAGCAAACATAACACCATCTGTAAAAAAGCTGAAGTTGAAAAGAGGATGACTTCTACAAATGGATAAGGATCCTAAACACAATTCAAAATCCACATTAGCCTATGTCAAAAGGTACAAGCTGAAGGTTTTACAATGGCCCTCACAGTCCCATGATCTGAACATCATTGAAAATCTGTGGCTAGACCGCAAAAGAGCAGTGCATGCAAGAGGACCCAGGAATCTTACAGAACAATAAGACTTTTCCAAGGAAGAAAGCATGAAAATCCCTCAAACAAGAATTGGAAGACTCTTGGCTGGGTACAAAAAACATTTACAAGCTTTGATACTTGCCAAATGGGGTGCTGCAGGGTACTAACCATGCAGGGTACCCAATATTTTGCATTGGCCAATTTTATTTTTTGTTGTGAATTTTTAAAAATGTAAAAAATATATTTTTTTTTTTGTCTAAAATGCAGAGGATATGTGTTATCCTTAATTTAATGGCTTTTACAGATAATTTCATCTTCAACTTGCTTAATTGTTCAGAATATCAGTAAACTTGACCAGGGGTGCTCAAACGTTTGCATGCCACTGTCATAAGGGTTTCATGACAGCTCAGGGCTGCCACTAAGCCCTAGATTAGTAATGGGAGGTGTCTGAGACCCCCCAATTACTAATCCGTAAGTGAAAAGAAATGAACCCAAACACCGAAAAAATCCTTTACTTGAAATAAGACAAAAAAATACCCTCTTTCACCCATGTACTAACCCCAAAAACACCCCTACAGGTTCAACGTAATCCACACGAGGTCCCATGACTATTACAGCTCTGCTACATCTGCACATTACATTCACACTGATCAGCCGTAGAACAAGACTGCCTGCTGTGAGGTTCAGGCAGAGACTGAGCGAGCAGCGTGATTAGCGGTGACATCACTAAGGTGATTTGCGGTCACAGGTGATGGACCGTGGGAACCTCCACCTGTGACCGCAACTAATTATGAATATGAATAAAGCGGAGGAGGGCAAGATGTACGACCAAATGTAACATTATATTATGACTACACCCAGAATATATGAGCACAAACCAAGAGAACCAAGGGAAGAGGTAGTCATGGGTCACACATAGGACCACAAAATCAATACTACAATATGCACAACTTTTTTTGCAAAAATATAGCAAATATTTTATTTAGATAAAGTGCTAAGAACTAATTATGAATGTATGACGCTTATAATCTGTAATCTGACAGTTATGATTGAATACTCACTGTTTCCTGTATTCCTTATACACATGCTTGTTTTTTTGTGATTTCTTTTCACAGCTCGTTGCATTATAGTAATTAAATTCACATATTCACCTGTTTTACCTTTGGCAGGATTGACAGCAGACTCGCATTTATCGGAGAATGGTAATAACTGTGTGAATAATAATAATGTTCCTCAAAGGATGCCCTACATGGATTCAAAAGGGTACGTTCTAGTGCTGAGCCATGAACCATTAAAAAAATAGAGAAGTAAAATATCAGCCGCTACTGCCAGTTATAACTACCATGAATAGACTTCTTCTTAATAATATTTAGTCTTGTTGAACAGATCTAACCCCCAGGAGGGCCCCCGGGATTTTGGCTGCTCCACGCCATCTCCAACGTCACAGAGCCAGTCTCTCAACAGGTACTAAAGGCCAATGTTATACAAGAAAATGTCTTGTGTGTCTTGAGATGTGGGAATATATTGGTCCTTGTCTAAATCACTTGTTATTCAGGTCTGTGAGTGGGAAGAAATTGTGCTCGTCGTGTGGACATCCCCTTGGCAAGGGGGCAGCCATGATCATTGAAACACTCAGCCTGTATTTTCACATCCAGTGCTTCAAGGTTGGTATAATCGCAAATAAAGCATGGTCCATGCCATATAAGATGTCCTAGTTAAATACATGGGGTATAGGCAGCTCACCTGTGGACCGGATACTTGGAAGCTTGTAGTGTCGCAAGTTCCAAAGTCAAATAGAAAAATTATATAATTCCAGCATCAAAGATCTTTTCTAAAATAAAAACACCCACATCTTTAGTGATAAATCTAAAATTCACAGCTTCCATCACCAATGCAACGAGTTTCAGGCAGGCTCACATTCACTAAAGCACTTATGTACTGGCATAAATCAGTTTGAAAAATTAAAAAAATGTTTTGAGGTTGGTGACTTTTGGCATTTCCACACCATTTTTTACCAGTCCTGCCAAAATGGGCCAAGCTGGGGCGAGACAGGGGCATGATGGCACTGTGGCATTTTTTACTCTAGGAATCTTTCTCCGTGCACTGACCAGATTATAATTTGTGGCCAGATGCATGGAGCCATAAAAATCACTGGTCTCAATGAATCAGGACTTAAAGGGGTATTCCCATCTCTAAGATCCTATCCCTAAATATAATAGGTATTATAATAATAATATTATTATTATTAATCGCAAATACCTCCAGTTAGAAATGTAATATAGTTTTTCTGATTCATTATGTTACTTGCCTCATGTTTAGGGCATTGCAGGGCCTTGGGTATCCATGGTTACGACAACACATATAGTCAGTTAATTAGCTAGTTAGTTGCTTGTGGTTGTTACCATGGATACCTAAGGTCCTGCAATGCCTTATGGGGGACGCATGCCTTCACTGCTCTGCTAGTTGTGTATTGCGTGCAGGGAGCTGGTAGGTCTCTGTGCTGCCATCCAGTTCAGCTGAATGTGTGTCCTCGGACTTACATCTAGATGAAATGGACATTGGCATTGTCTGGCCCCCCTTCTGCAATGTCGCACCCTCTGCGACCGCAATGGTAATGCATCTGGATGATGCTTGATCTGTAAAGCGTAGGTGCTGGTCAGGAGCTAAAAAGTGATGCTCTAGATACCGCAAAGTCTTTTTCACTGGAAAATACATACAGTGCTATGCAGAAGTTTGAGCACCACTGGTCAAAATTACTGTTATTGGGAACAGTTAATCAAGTTAAAAATGAAATGATCTTTAAAAGGCATAAAGTTAAAGATGACACATTTCCTTTATATTTTAGGTAAGAACAAAAAAAAATTTCATCTTTAACATTTTAAAAACTACAAAAATGAAAATTGGCCAATGCAAAAGTTTGAACACCCTTGGAGATTTGTGTGCTCAGATAACTTTGACTACCATTTCAGACCTTAATTAGCCTGTTAGGTTTGTGGCTTGTTCATTATCATAGTTAGGAAAGGGCAGGTGATGCAAATTTCACAGCTTTATAAAAACCCAGCTTCCTCTAACCTTGTGCAAATAAAACAGCCGTGGGTTTTTCAAAGCAGCTGCCTAGCACTCTGAAAATCAAAATGGTGAAGGCCCACAAAGCAGAAGAAAGCTAGAAGAAAATAGCAAAGCGTTTTCAAGTTGCCCTTTCCTCAGTTCGAAAAGTAATTCAGAAATGGCACTTACAGAAACAGTGGAGGTCAGGATAAGGTCTGGACAACCAAGCAAAATTTCTGTGAGAGCTGCTCGTAGGATTGCTAGAGTGGCAAATCAGAACCTTCAGTTCACTGCAAAAGTCCTTCAGGAAGATTTAGCCGACTCTGGAGTTGTGGTACATTGTTCTACTGTTCAGAGACACCTACAGAAAAATGGCCTTCATGGAAGAGTCATCTGAAAAAAACCTCTCCTGCGTCCTAACCATAAAATTTAGCATCAGAAGTATGCAAAATAACATCTAAACAAGACTGATGTATTTTGGAAACAAGTCGTGTTAACTGATGAGGTTAATATAGAACTCCTTGGCCACAATGATCAAACCAAATGTTTGGGGAAAAAAAGGAGACAGAATGTCATGACAAGAACATCTCGCCAACCATTAAGCATGGGGGGTGGATTAATCATGCTTTGGGTTGTGTTCTATTCAATGGCACTGGGAACATTTCACGGGTAGAGGGAAGAATGGATTCAATTAAAGTTTAACAAATTCTTCAAGCAAACATAACACCATCTGTAAAAAAAAGCTGAAGTTGAAAAGAGGATGACTTCTACAAATGGATAAGGATCCTAAACACAATTCAAAATCCACATTAGCCTATGTCAAAAGGTACAAGCTGACGGTTTTACAATGGCCCTCACAGTCCCCTGATCTGAACATCATTGAAAATCTGTGGCTAGACCGCAAAAGAGCAGTGCATGCAAGAGCACCGAGGAATCTCACAGAACAAGAAGCCTTTTCCAAGGAAGAAAGCATGAAAATCCCTCAAACAAGAATTGAAAGACTCTTGGCTGGCTACAAAAAACATTTACAAGCTTTGATACTTGCCAAATGGGGTGCTGCAGGGTACTAACCATGCAGGGTGCCCAATATTTTGCATCGCCCAACTTTTTATTTTTAGTTGTGAATTTAAAAATGTAAAAAATATATATATATTTTTTTGTCTAAAAAGAAGAGGATATGTGTTATCCTTAACTTTATGGCTTTTACAGATAATTTCATCTTCAATTTGCTTAATTTTTCAGAATATCAGTAAACTTGACCAGGGGTGCTCAAACTTTTGCATGCTACTGTATTTTGGATACAGTTATCATTCAAGCAACATTGCTCCTGCTTTTGAGTCTTACAGTCCACAAAAGGCATCTATAATACATGTTAATCTACTTATGACCAGTGATGGTAACAGGTTATTGAAAGTTTACATAAAAATTTAAAGGCGTCCTGTCAGGAAGATCGCTTTGCATTGTGTATAGTAATATATTAGCAGATTTTACTGACTAGATTTCATTAATCATCCTTTGCTTATTTTTAGTGTGGCATCTGTAAGGGACAACTTGGTGGTGCAACTACTGGAACGGACGTCAGGATCCGCAATGGCCTATTAAATTGCAATGATTGTTATGCAAGATCCAGAAGTGAGTTGTTTTTGTTTGTTTCATTTTTTTCATTATTTATTTCATTGTATAAAAATTATACAGTGGTGTTGCAGGTAGATAAGATGCTGTAATTTTAGTGTTTGCCTGAGACGTGGAACTTTGTAAAGAATTGTGAAAATGTTAAGCAGTACAGAACAGTGAATATTCACTTCAAGAAAATTGAATTGACAAGTAAATCGTATTTTAGTAAATTGTAAGAAAATTGTTTAAAGGGAATATGTTAAGATCAACGCTCCTAAGCTATGTATATGGGTATGCAGGTCTTAGAAAGTTGAATAGAATGACCCCTTGATATCTGCGGTTCAATGTTCTAGTCCTGAGAATTCCACATTTTTCTTAATTTGTAAATGAGCTGCTAAGATCTCTGCGCCGGACATAAATCTCCCTGAGAATCTTCCTCCCTCCAGAGCTTATTTTATATGAAAAGGAGTGAGACATGTAATGACTGATAGTCTGCTTTCCTGTTCTTATCGCTGAGCTGTGCGTAAGTATAACCAACACAGGGCAGTAATGTACTCCTCTCCCCTCACACTGCCTGCCTGTGAGAAGAAAGCTGAAAAAGTGTTAGTTGTAATCAGCACAAGTCTGCTATGAGATCAGGAGTGCAGACTCTCCTATGAGACATGTAATGACAGTCTGCTCTTCTAACTGAGCTTAGTATTGCTTTATGCAATTCCACTGTTTAGATCAATTCAAAGGAGATCAGTTAATTTTCTATTTCCCACGTGTGTGCTGGAGAAAAGATGAGTAAATCAGAGAATATGTGGATAAGAATCCTTCATTCTATGATTTGATGGCATCCTATGGGTTAGAAAACCTCATCAAGATATATAACTGAGATCCAAAATTATCAATCAAAAAAGTCTATACCCTAGGATTAATTTTCAGATATAACTTTTAATAAGAACTAAAAAAGGATAAACGGACAAACAAATACCAACACTGAAAAAATACATCAAGTGAATGTAGAAAAAGTCCAGCCGATAGTGTCTAATAAAAACCAACCTAGTTTCATTGCCATTGCTCCTTATCGACACTGACACTGGCAGACCAAGCAGGCGGATCACATGGGAATCCGGAACCGCTTGCTTCAGGAACTACCTAGGAGTGGACCCTATATTTGATACTGGTGGATATTAATATTGTGGATGCCACTTTACCTTGAGTCGCATCCTGATGAACCTAATGACAAGGGGGAAAATGCGTTGAGGCCGTTAATACAGAGGGCAGTCATAATAAACACCACTTACTGAACTGGACTATATATCTTGGAGTTTAGCATGGCTGTCGACAAGAGTCAACGGAACTGGGGATTCCCAGCCAGTTTCCCATTCTGGTACTTGCCAGGCCTCAAATTAAGTTATGTCTGCGATCCGACGAGGGCAGGCACAATGAGTTCACCATGGCTGTCGACCTATATATATGATCTATATATTTATATCTTGGAGCAGATGAAAGACTTTGAATGCCAGTACAATATGGGTGATGGAATAGGGCTGAAGTCTCTGCTCCCCCAGATGCCATTATTTGACTAAAACTGTTTTTATTGTCTAGTTGTATTGTGATCTGCTCTTTACCTGCACTTGTAAGGTTCACCTTAGCTATAACACCCCTCTATTCCTTTCTAACAGTCCATCAGGAATAATTAGGGTGAGCTAGGATGAGCCATCATGGAACGGGGGCACCATCATCTGTATAGGTTGCTTTATCCTTCATTGATAGGCAAGAGTCGGCTTAACTAGGGAATAGGTTTGTTTTTTTTTAAATTGCCCTTTGAGGCTTTGAGCAGCCCTACCCTTGTGACTGGTTGGTTTTTATTAGGCACAAGCAGCTGGACACTTTCTATATTCACTTAATTTATTTTTTCAGTGTTGATATTTGTTTGTTTCTCCTTTTTTAGTACTTATTTATACACTGTGTGCAGAATTATTGGGCAAGTTGTATTTTAGAGGATTTTTCTTTTTATTATTATTCAACAACTATGTTCTCCATCACCCCAAAAGACTCATAAATATCAAAGCTTAATATTTTTGGAAGTTGGATTGGGTTTTTTTAGATTTGGCTATCTTAGGAGGATATCTGTTTGTGCAGGTAACTATTACTGTGCAGAATTATTAGGCAACATAATAAAAACCAAATATATTCCCATCTCAGTTGTTTATTTTCACCAGGTAAACCAATATAACTGCACAAAATTTAAAAATAAACATTTATGACATGCAAAAACAAAACCCCAAAAAAATGAATGACCAAAATAGCCACCTTTCTTTATGATGACACTCAACAGCCCTACCATCCATAGATTCTGTCAGTTGCTTAATCTGTTTACGATCAACATTGCGTGCAGCAGCCACCACAGCCTCCCAGACACTGTTTTCCCTCCCTGTGGATCTTACATTTTATGAGGGACCACAGGTTCTCTATGGGGGTCAGATCAGGTGAAAGAGGGGGCCATGTCATTATTTTTTTATCTTTTAGACCTTTACTGGCCAGCCACGCTGTGCAGTAGTTGGATGCATGTGATGGAGCATTGTCCTGCATGAAAATCATGTTTTTCTTGAACGATACCGACTTCTTCCTGTACCACTGCTTGAAGAAGTTGTCTTCCAGAAACTGGCAGTAGGTCTGGGAGTTGAGCTTCACTCCATCCTCAACCCGAAAAGGTCCCACAAGTTCATCTCTGATGATACCAGCCCATCCCAGTACCCCACCTCCACCTTGCTGGCGTCTCAGTCGGAGTGGAGCTCTCTACTCTTTACTGATACAGCCTCTGGCCCATCCATCTGACCCATCAAGAGTCACTCTCATTTCATCAGTCCATAAAACCTTTGAAAAGTCAGTCTTAAGATATTTCTTGACCCAATCTTGAAGTTTTATCTTATGTTTCTTGTTCAAAGATGGTCGTTTTTCAGCCTTCCTTACCTTGGCCATGTCCCTGAGTATGGAACACCTTGTGCTTTTTGATACTCCAGTAACGTTGCAGCTCTGAAATATGGCCAAACTGGTGGCAAATGACATGTTGGCAGGCTCAAGCTTGATTTTCCTCAATTCATGGGCAGTTATTTTACGCCTTTTTTGCCCAACATTCTTCTTTCGACCCTGTTGGCTATTTGCCATGAAACGCTTGATTGTTCAGTGATCACGCTTCAAAAGTTTGGCAATTTCAAGACTGCTACATCCCTCTGCAAGACATCTCACAATTTTGGACTTTCCAGAGCCCGTCAAATCTCTCTTCTGACCCATTTTGCCAAAGGAAAGGAAGTTGCCTAATGATTAAGCACACCTTTGTATAGGGTGTTGATCAGGGGCGGGCTGGCCCAGGGGGCAGGCGGGCAATTGACCCCCGGGCCGCCGTCCCAACCGCTGTAGAGGGCCGGCCGCCTGCTGCATAATGTCATTATAACACACACACATGGCCGCGCACAGTTCACTGCGCACGGCCGTGTCTCCTGTACTATGATGCCGCGGGGCCGGCACTGACACATTACAGGCGCAGACCGTGTCAGCCGGCGGCATTATAGTACAGGAGACACGGCCACGCGCAGCTCACTGTGCGCGGCTGTGTATTGTAATGACGTCATGTCAGGGCCGCCATCAGGGCATTACTCCCCGTACTGGTGTATGGGGCCCAGAAGCAAGGAGGGAGAACCGGCCGCTCACCGAAAGCTGCCCAACCCCCTGCTGCTCTGCACTAATCTGTGTGATCGGTGCAGGGGAGGACACTACCGGGAGATGAACGGTGGCTGTTGGAGTGACAGCAGGTGAAGTGACTAATTTCAGGACCTATAAGGTCATGTGCCTGATCACATGACCGGTGACCCGGCAGGTCCTGTAGCTGATGCAGCCCCCATGCAGCTCCCAGCGTCTCATCTCCTGGTCTGCACTGATCAGGAACGGCAAGATGAGGTAATGTGTGTATATATATATATAATATATATGAATAATATATAATACATATATAATAATATATATGAATGTGCTTGTTGTAAGGCTGTGCGTGTATGTCTGTGGGCATGGAGCGGAGCCTTGTGCGTCTGTGGGCATGGAGCGGAGCCGTGTGCGTCTGTGGGCATGGAGCGGGCCGGTCTGTCTCTCGGCTCATACACAGCACCATACTGTATATACAGGAGCACACTACAGTCTGCATTATGTCTGTATATACTATATGTATATAGTGTGAATGTGTGTGTACAGTATAATGCTGTGTATACACTATATACAGCCCCCAGCCTCTATATTATACACAGTGGGTACGGAAAGTATTCAGACCCCTTTAAATAATTCACTCTTTGTTTCATTGCAGCCATTTGGTAAATTCAAAGAAGTACTGTTTTTTCTCATTAATTTGCGCTCTGCACCCCATCCCCCATCTAGACAGAAGAAATACAGAAATTTTAGAAAGTTTTGCAAATTTATTAAACAAGAATACTTTCCGTCCGTACCCACTGTATATGCAGCCAGCAGCATATATAGATATAGATATATATATATATATATATATATATATATATATATATATATATATATATATATATATATATATATATATATATATCTGTAGTACCCAGGCGTTGCCCGGGATAGTGACTGTCTCTCTCCCAGTCGCTGTCTGTCTGTCTCTTTCCTTGTGTGTCTGTCTGTCTCTGTCTGTATTTGTATCAGTCTATCTGTCTCCATCTCTGTGTCTGTCTATGTCTTTCCCTGTCTGTCTTTGTCTGTCTCTTTCCCAGGGCTGTCTCTTTCCCAGGGCTGTCTCTTTCCCAGGGCTGTCTCTTTCCCAGGGCTGTCTCTTTCCCAGGGCTGTCTCTTTCCCAGGGCTGTCTCTTTCCCAGGGCTGTCTCTTTCCCAGGGCTGTCTCTTTCCCAGGGCTGTCTCTTTCCCAGGGCTGTCTCTTTCCCAGGGCTGTCTCTTTCCCAGGGCTGTCTCTTTCCCAGGGCTGTCTCTTTCCCAGGGCTGTCTCTTTCCCAGGGCTGCCTCTTTCCCAGGGCTGCCTCTTTCCCAGGGCTGTCTCTATCTGTCTCTGCCTCTCTTTATCCATCTCCCTACCGACATCCTATTACCTCACACATAACATTCTTATACTAGCAGTTTTTGTTCCTATAGCAACCACTGACAGTTGCTATTAATAGCCTGTAGCTCCCACCTCCATTCAGTTTAATGGAGGCAGGATTTTGGAGACTAAAGGCACCTTTACACGAATCAACATCGGTAATCGACATCCGGCCTCGTTAGCGTCTGGCGTTCCCTGAGTCACATGGGGCATCTGTGCAAAATATTGTGATTGTAAATGCGACGGTGCAAATTCCTTTAGCGGACATACATACATACACACATACATACACTGAGCTTTATATATTAGATATACATGCATATGGCTGATGATTCCATCTGGTGCTTGTCATTTTGATAACCCAAAAACATGGTGCATGCAGGTTTTTTTTCAGGCTGTCAAAATGACGACTGTGCTGCATAGCTGAGCCGAACAGCGGTTAATGTTTGGTTTATGAGGACTGTTTGCAGAAGTGGAGTTTTGCCAAGAATGGCAGTGGTACTATGGAAGGTTTGAGTGGTGGAGGCGGAGCTGGAGTGGAGCCTGGGCAGAGTCTCAAGGGGCCTGAAAATGTTTCCTGTATGGGGCCCTGAAAATCCTGGTCCTGCGTCATGCTGCGTGCGCTGCCTCCCCACCGAAGAGGAGCGTCAAACAAGTCTGTGGGCCACACAGGAGGCAAGAGAAGTGTTGTCCTCAATCATCAAAAGTAAAAGCCCCTCAGTATGGGCGTCTCTGTGTGTATAGGATTGTGTCTATTTATGTGTGTGTATGTTTATATGTTTGTGATTGTCTTCAAATATGTATCTGCTTAATGTGAATAAATCTGTGTATGTGTCTGTACTGTATGTTTGCATGTCCATGTTTTTGGGGTTCTATGTACAGTACAGACCAAACGTTTGGACACACCTTCTCATTCAAAGAGTTTTCTTTATTTTCAAGACTCTGAAAATTGTAGATTCACATTGAAGGCATCAAAACTATTACTTAAAACCTGTGGAATGAAATACTTAAAAAGTGTGAAACAACTGAAAATGTGTCTTATATTCTAGGTTCATCAAAGTAGCCACCTTTTGCTTTGATTACTGCTTTGCACACTCTTGGCATTCTCTTGATGAGCTTCAAGAAGTAGTCACCGAAAATGGTTTTCCAACAGTCTTGAAGGAGTTCCCAGAGATGCTTAGCACTTGTTGGCCCATTTGCCTTCACTCTGCGGTCCAGCTCACCCCAAACCATCTCGATTGGGTTCAGGTCTGGTGACTGAAGACCAGGTCATCTGGCGTAGCATCCCATCACTCTCCTTCTTAGTCAAATAGCCCTTACACAGCCTGGAGGTGTGTTTGGGGTCATTGTCCTGTTGAAAAATAAATGATGGTCCAACTAAACGCAAACCGTATGGAATAGCATGCCGCTGCAAGATGCTGTGGCACCCATGCTGGTTCTGTATGCCTTCAATTTTTTATATGTATTTTAAATAAATGTATTCAATGTATTTTAATTAAATCCTCAACAGTGTCACCAGCAAAGCACCCCCACACCATCACACCTCCTCCTCCATGCTTCACGGTGGGAACCAGCCATGTAGAGTCCATCCGTTCACCTTTTCTACAAAGACACGGTGGTTGGATCCAAAGATCTCAAATTTGGAGTCATCAGACCAAAGCACAGATTTCCACTGGTCTAA
Source organism: Anomaloglossus baeobatrachus (assembly GCF_048569485.1). Taxonomy (NCBI): domain Eukaryota; kingdom Metazoa; phylum Chordata; class Amphibia; order Anura; family Aromobatidae; genus Anomaloglossus; species Anomaloglossus baeobatrachus. Next base: position 117,490,423 of record NC_134353.1, read on the forward strand.
TGTCCATTCCTTGTGTTCTTTAGCCCAAACAGGTCTCTTCTGCTTGTTGCCTGTCCTTAGCAGTGGTTTCCTAGCAGCTATTTTACCATGTAGGCCTGCTGCACAAAGTCTCCTCTTAACAGTTGTTCTAGAAATGGTGTGTCCAAACTTTTGGTCTGTACTGTATGTGTGTATGATGCGTGTATGTAAGGGTATGTGACCATGTTCCAGGTTCGAAAATAGCACAAATTCAGAACCAGTAGGTATTAGAATGGAATTCCAACATGTACAACTTGTGAAGATATAGCAACATGTGATATTAAAACTTAACCTTTAATTGGGTTATTTAAAATAGATATATATACAAACCGTGATCCAGCCACCAATTAAAACCTGAAAATGATGGGACCAATATAGGATGCGTGTATCTATGGCGCCATCATTTACAGAATAAGGGGAACGGGTAACGTTCACCTTAATAAACAACACCGGAGCGGTAATGAATTTTTCAACACACAAATAGCTGATGTGGTATCGCTGATTAGACAAATGCTGGGTAAGTGCAGCCTTCAGAAGAGCGTGTATTCACAAGAAATAGCATGCCACTTAACAAACAGGATAATGTCACTCAGCGCCATCAACACCAGACCGAAATAGTGTGAATGTCCCACTATAGAGCTATGCTAGTATAATACGCTCTGTCAGGGGACAACCAAAAAAATGCACCATGACATACAGTACCCAAGAGATAATGACCTCCTAATGCATATACCATACTCTATGCCAACTACAACAAGGAGTCAAAGAAATTGGGATGTCAAATACAGTGCAATATTAGGACCACTTAAAGTGGAACAATCTCACCCAGTCTTTTTGTCGGTGAGGTGTCGTCCTTCTCCAGTGTTGCTCAGTCCATATACCGGCACGGGGGGAGCAGTGGTTTAGTCACCGGCCCTGTCTGGGATAAAGCTGACCCTTAGATTATCCACAAAAACTCCCGCCCTTACAAGGGCAGTCCACAGCTGACCCTAGTATCCATAATGCAGGTGACTCCCGACGCGTTTCACAACAACTGCAGAACAAGATGTAACCGGTCGCGTGACTGATCATGTGACCGGTTAACTAGGAAGTCCTGCGTTCCATCAGGCCGCCGCATATTGATGACCAGCGGTCGGTTTCTGCATGACGCGACCGATTCCTATTGGTCCCTGTACACTACCGGTCACGTGACTATTCACGTGATCGGATAATCAGGAAGCACTGTATCCCTCCACCGGATCACTAAGTGAGAGGGAAACAAACTTATGTTCTGTTTGGTAAGAACTATATCGGTCTGTATATAATGGATTGCATCTAGTTACATTCTATTTTGGCCTGTGATTAGTATATCGCCCTCATGATCTGGAATTGATCTGTCATGTATTATCCGGGTTTTTATTATTACTGCCGCGTTATTTGCATAATTACACTGGGCGGCTCCTTCAATTTGGGGAAGGGAGGTGGGACCAAGGTCCCCCTTTTTATTACCTCAGTACATCGTATGCCTTCAATGATACCAGGCCACATAGGTTTGAGCTCTAGGTTTGAGCCACAACCACGATTTTCAGGTGTTTCAAGCCTCCCCTGATGAGCAGTTGTTGTGAAACGCGTCGGGAGTCACCTGCATTATGGATACTAGGGTCAGCCACAACAGGGCCAGCTGTGGACTGCCCTTGTAAGGGCGGGAGTTTTTGTGGATAATCTAAGGGTCAGCTTTATCCCAGACAGGGCCGGTGACTAAACCACTGCTCCCCCCGTGCCGGTATATGGACTGAGCAACACTGGAGAAGGACGACACCTCACCGACAAAAAGACTGGGTGAGATTGTTCCACTTTAAGTGGTCCTAATATTGCACTGTATTTGACATCCCAATTTCTTTGACTCCTTGTTGTAGTTGGCATAGAGTATGGTATATGCATTAGGAGGTCATTATCTCTTGGGTACTGTATGTCATGGTGCATTTTTTTGGTTGTCCCCTGACAGAGCGTATTATACTAGCATAGCTCTATAGTGGGACATTCACACTATTTCGGTCTGGTGTTGATGGCGCTGAGTGACATTATCCTGTTTAAGTGGCATGCTATTTCTTGTGAATACACGCTCTTCTGAAGGCTGCACTTACCCAGCATTTGTCTAATCAGCGATACCACATCAGCTATTTGTGTGTTGAAAAATTCATTACCGCTCCGGTGTTGTTTATTAAGGTGAACGTTACATGTTCCAGGTTCACAGCATTTTGGATGTAGAGTGTTTTCGCTGCATCCAAAACGCTGTGTTGTACAGTACAAACACAGTGGATGGATTTCTAAAAATCCCATGCCCACTGCGAAAACTGACCTGTGGCGTGGATCCCCAAGCCGCAGCATGTCACTTTATTGCTGCGGAGATGCGAGTGTTCTCTGCAGGGAGAACAGAGAAAGCGACTGCAGCGGCCTGAACCCTGACTGTGGGCACAAGCAGCTGCAGTCCCTTTGGAGAGTACTCGCGACCCCACAGGAGAGGACACGCTGCCTCCAGGACGCAGCATGTCTGGACCGTGGCCACATGCTCTTATAGTGTTGTGGTGTATGTGTAAAACATTTGTATCTTATCTTTAAGGGTGAGTGCCCACCATCAGGCTTCCTCACGGTCTGGACGTAGGGTACTTTCTCTAGCGGAGACGCGCTGTCCATGCACACGATCGGGGTCACTGACAGTGGATTTTCGCTGTATTCTCCCACTCAGAGCACTAGCATCTGTTAGAATAAATTCACAACCTGCAGCTGAGAAACTCGCGCCACAGGTCAATTTATGGAGAGTCTAAAGAAGCCCAGGGGGCCGGAGATTTCTATAAATCCATTCACTGTACGTGTTCTGTACAATACAGCATTTTGGACTCAGTGAAAACACTCTGCGTCCAAGACGCTGCTGCCACTGATCGTGGGCACGAGCCCTCTCACATATGTGTTAGGGAATTTCATTTGTCTTTCTATGTTTATGAAAAGACAAGTAAATTAACCCCTTCCTGCACTGTGACGTAGCTATGTCACCTTAAGGCCTCCTTCACATGTCTATGTTTCTGGTACGTGTTATATCCGTTTTTTTACCACATATACTCATTATATCCTATGGTGCTGCTCGCATGTCTGTATATTTACACAGACCGTGTGTCCATGTGATCCACATAGCGATTTCTGTTTTTTTTCCTGCAGCACAGATGGCTATGGTCAATAGAAGTCTATGGGTCGTGAAAAATATGCACAGCACACGGATGACATCAGTGTATAGTCCGTGTGCCATCAGTTTGCTGTGCGTGTTTAACATTGAAAATATAGGAGAAGCAACAAGTAGTTAGCTGGGTTATGGTACTGTAACTATGTAGTAAGCAAGGTTTTGCTCCCATATCTGTATAGTAAGCTCAGTTATGGTACCATATTTCTTTTTCGCTCTATTGGGAGACCCAGACAATTGGGTGTATAGGCTATGCCTCCGGAGGCCGCACAAAGTACTACACTTAAGTGTTAGGCCCCTCCCCTTCTGCCTATACACCCCCCGTGCTCCCACGGGCTCCTCAGTTTTTGCTTTGTGCGAAGGAGGTCAGACACGCACAGCACAGCTCCACAGATTAGTCAGCAGCAGCTGCTGACTAGGTCGGATGGAAGAAAAGTGGGCCCATATAGGGCCCCCAGCATGCTCCCTTCTCACCCCACTTTTGTCGGCGGTGTTGTTAAGGTTGAGGTATCCATTGCGGGTACGGAGGCTGGAGCCCACATGCTGTTTTTCCTTCCCCATCCCCCTTAGGGCTCTGGGTGAAGTGGGATCTTATCGGTCTCCAGGCACTGAGACCGGGCTTCATCCACAACTCCTGTGGAGCCTGATGGATAGGAGCCGATACCGTTCAGGGACATGGCCCTGCATCTTAAAGGTACTCTGTATCCCTATGGGGACCGCGCACGGCATCACCTCAGCTTTGCTGGGTGTGCTAGTGCACCGGGGACCGCGGCGCTGACCGGGTCTATATGTGCCATTACACACTCAGCGTCGCTGAGTGTGTTTATATGTAAGGCCTACCGCACTGACCGCCGTTGCCACGGGACACTGCGGCGCGGCTGGGACTTGTAGTTCGCCGGGGACTTTCACGCGACCGCGCTTTTACGGCGGCCGCGTTTATTACTACAGTCCCCGGCTTCATTGCGGCCTAGTTTCCCTTTTTTTCTCCCGCCCTCAGCCCTGACAGGCAGGAGAAGGGCGGGACGCTGCACGGAGCGAGCAGCAATGAGGGCTGGAGTATGATTTACATGCTCCACTCCCCTCACGGTGCACAGTGTGAGCGCCCGTTTCGCGCTCTTTCTAGGCCACGCCCACAGCTTCCTCAGCTCGTCAGGACGCCGCAGCCATTCCTGTCGGCTCCACCGACGCTGCAGAGAGGGACATATTCATGGGAGACCCAGACACGGTCTCTGGTGGCCTCACAACCGCTTAGGCGGCTGGTAAGCAGCACATGTGGAGCTAGCCCCATGGTGCTGTATTGTATTGGTACATTATTTGTGTACTGTATATAATTTACACTGTATGAGCACAGTTCTTTCTGGCTATATACCCTATTGTGTTACTCAGGGAAAACTATAGCATGGCGCCCATAAAAGGCAGGGGTGCCAAAACACAGGCTTATTATGTTGCCTGCGCCGCATCGACCCCTGTGACACTTCCTCAGCCGGATCCTCTGCTAAGAGGGGCCCAGGGGGAGCCACCTGTTGACACTGTCCAGGTGACGGGGACTGAGTTTGCAGCCTCTAAGGATCAACTCTCTGAGACTATGGCTAAGATACTAGAAGCCTTGCAGTCCAGACCGGTATCTCAGCAAAGGGACTCTGTTGAATCATTGTTCCCTGACCCCCCTCAGTTGGACCAACAATGTCCTCACGGGGTATCTCATACATCCCAGACGGAGGGTTCGGACTTAGAACCTAGCCCCAGATCGTCTAAGCGGGCCCGCTTAGAATTTCCCTCGACATCATATTGTTTAGGGTCTCAGCGGGGGGATTCTCTGGTTGATGATGCGGAAACAGCTGATCAGGATTCTGATCCTGGGAGCGCTCTCAATCTTAATTCTCCAGACGGGGACGCCATAGTGAAATGATCTTATTGCATCCATTCATCAGTTGCTGGATATTCTTCCCTCAGCCCCTCCGGCGGAGGAGTCTGATTCTCAGCAGGAGAAATTTCGCTTCAGGTTCCCCAAGCGTACATAGAGTATGTTTCTAGACCACTCTGATTTCAGAGAGGCAATCCAGAATCACCATGCTTGTCCGGATAAGCATTTCTCTAAGCGCCTTAAGGATACACGTTATCCTTTTCCCCCGGAAGTGGTTTAAGGTTGGATTCAATGTCCCAAAGTGGATCCTCCAATCTCCAGACTGGCGGCTAGATCCATACTTGCAGTGGAAGATGGGGCCTCGCTTAAAGATGCCACTGACAGGCAGATGGAGCTCTGGTGGAAATCCATCTATGAAGCTATCGGAGCTTCTTTTGCCCCAGCATTCGCAGCCGTATGGGCGCTACAAGCTATATCAGCAGGTCAAGCGAAAATTGAAGCGGCCGCGCCACAAGTGGCTTCCATTACCTCCCAGACCTCGGCAATTGCGTCTTACGCTATGAATGCTGTCCTGGACTCTGTGAGCCGTACGGCAGTTGCGACCGCCAATTCGGTAGTAGTCCGCAGGGCCTTGTGGCTACGGGAGTGGAAGGCAGATTCCGCTTCCAAAAAGCGTTTAACCGGTTTGCCAATTTCTGGCGACAGGCTCTTTGGCGAGCGCCTGGATGAAATCATCAAACATTCCAAGGGAAAGGATACATCCTTACCCCAGCCCAAGCAGAACCTCTCCCAACAGAGGAGAGGGCAGTCGAGGTTTCGGTCCTTTCGGGGCGCGGGCAGGTCCCAATTCTCCTCGTCCAAAAGGTCTCAGAAAGAACAAAGGAACTCTGATGCATGGCGGTCTAAGTCACGTCCTAAAAAGGCCATTGGGAGCACCGCTAACAAAGCGGCTGCCTCATGACTTTCTACCTCCTCTAGTAGCATCCTCGGTCGGTGGCAGGCTCTCCCGCTTTTGCGACACCTGGCTGCCACAAATAAAAGACCGCTGGGTGAGAGACATTCTCTCTCACGGTTACAAGATAGAGTTCATCTCTCGTCCCCCGACTCGATTCTTCCGGTCCTCTCCGCCTCCCGAGCGAGCCGAGGCTCTTCGGCAGGCGCTGGGCACCCTGAAGGCAGAAGGAGTGGTGGTCCCTGTTCCTCTTCAGCAACAGGCCCACGGTTTTTACTCCAACTTGTTTGTGGTCCCAAAGAAGGACGGGTCCTTCCGTCCTGTCCTGGACCTGAAACTTCTCAACAAACACGTAAAGACCAGGCGGTTCCGGATGGAATCCCTCCATTCCGTCATCGCCTCAATGTCCCAGGGAGATTTCCTTGCATCGATCGATATCAAAGATGCTTATCTCCACGTTCCGATTGCCCCAGAGCACCAGCGCTTCTTGCGCTTCGCCATAGGAAACGAACACCTGCAGTTCGTGGCACTGCCATTCGGCCTGGCAACAGCCCCACGGGTTTTCACCAAGGTTATGGCTACTGTAGTAGCGGTCCTCCATTCTCAGGGTCACTCGGTGATCCCGTACTTGGACGATCTGTTGATCAAGGCACCCTCTCAAGAGGCATGCCAACACAGCCTCGACGCTACCCTGGAGACTCTCCAGAGTTTCGGGTGGATCATCAATTTTCCAAAGTCAAATCTGACACCGACCCAATCGCTCACATACCTTGGCATGGAGTTTCATACCCTCTCAGCGATAGTGAAGCTTCCGCGGATCAAGCAGCGGTCACTACAGACAGGGGTACAATCTCTCCTTCAAGGCCAGTCACACCCCTTGAGGCGCCTCATGCACTTCCTGGGGAAGATGGTGGCAGCAATGGAAGCAGTCCCTTTCGCGCAGTTTCACCTGCGTCCTCTTCAATGGGACATCCTACGCAAATGGGACAGGAAGCCGACGTCCCTCGACAGGACCGTCTCCCTCTCTCAGGCGACCAAAGCTTCCCTTCGGTGGTGGCTTCTTCCCACTTCATTATCGAAGGGGAAATCCTTCCTACCCCCATCCTGGGAAGTAGTCACGACGGACGCAAGTCTGTCAGGGTGGGGAGCGGTTTTTCTCCACCACAGGACTCAGGGTACGTGGTCCCGGCAAGAGTCCTCGCTTCAGATCAATGTTCTGGAAATTCGGGCAGTGTATCTTGCCCTGAAAGCGTTCCAGCAGTGGCTGGAAGGCAAGCAGATCCGAATTCAGTCGGACAATTCCACAGCGGTGGCATACATCAACCACCAAGGCGGCACACGCAGTCGACAAGCCTTCCAGGAAGTCCGGCGGATTTTGATGTGGGTGGAAGCCACGGCCTCCACCATATCCGCAGTTCACATCCCAGGCGTGGAAAACTGGGAAGCAGATTATCTCAGTCGCCAGGGCATGGACGCAGGGGAATGGTCCCTTCACCCGGACGTGTTTCAGGAGATCTGTTGCCGCTGGGGGGTGCCGGACGTCGACCTCATGGCGTCCCGGCACAACAACAAGGTACCAACGTTCATGGCACAAGATCCCAGAGCTCTGGCGGCAGACGCCTTAGTTCAGGATTGGTCGCAGTTTCAGCTCCCTTATGTGTTTCCTCCGCTGGCACTGTTGCCCAGAGTGTTACGCAAGATCAGGGCCGACTGCCGCCGCGCCATCCTCGTCGCTCCAGACTGGCCGAGGAGGTCGTGGTACCCGGATCTGTGGCATCTCACGGTCGGCCAACCGTGGGCACTACCAGACCGACCAGACTTGCTATCTCAAGGGCCGTTTTTCCATCTGAATTCTGCGGCCCTCAACCTGACTGTGTGGCCATTGAGTCCTGGATCCTAGCGTCTTCAGGGTTATCTCAAGAAGTCATTGCCACTATGAGACAGGCTAGGAAACCAACGTCCGCCAAGACAGGACGTGGAAAATTTTCCTGTCGTGGTGCTCTGCTCAGGGTTTTTCTCCCTGGCCATTTGCATTACCTACTTTTCTGTCCTTCCTTCAATCTGGACTGGAAAAGGGTTTGTCGCTCGGTTCCCTTAAGGGACAAGTTTCAGCGCTCTCTGTGTTTTTCCAGAAGCGCCTAGCTAGACTTCCACAGGTACGCACGTTCTTGCAGGGAGTTTGTCACATCGTTCCACCTTACAAGCGGCCGTTAGAACCCTGGGATCTAAACAGGGTGCTGATGGTTCTTCAGAAACCACCATTCGAGCCAATGAGAGATATCTCCCTCTCACGACTTTCGCAGAAAGTGGTTTTTCTAGTAGCAGTCACTTCTCTTCGGAGAGTGTCTGAGCTAGCAGCGTTGTCGTGCAAAGCCCCTTTTCTGGTTTTTCACCAGGACAAGGTGGTTCTACGTCCGGTTCCGGAATTTCTCCCTAAGGTGGTATCCCCCTTTTCATCTCAATCAGGATATTTCCTTACCCTCTTTTTATCCTCATCCAGTTCACCAATGTGAAAAGGATTTGCACTTGTTAGATCTGGTGAGAGCACTCAGACTCTACATTTCTCGTACGGCGCCCCTGCGCCGCTCGGATGCACTCTTTGTCCTTGTCGCTGGCCAGCGTAAAGGATCACAGGCTTCCAAATCAACCCTGGCTCGGTGGATCAAGGAGCCAATTATCGAAGCTTACCGTTCGGCTGGGCTTCCGGTTCCCTCAGGGCTGAAGGCCCATTCTACCAGAGCCGTGGGAGCGTCCTGGGCTTTGAGGCACCAGGCTACGGCTCAACAGGTGTGTCAGGCGGCTACCTGGTCGAGCCTGCACACTTTCACGAAGCACTATCAGGTGCATACCTATGCTGCGGCGGATGCCAGCCTAGGTAGACGAGTCCTTCAGGCGGCGGTTGCCCACCTGTAGGAAAGGGCCGTTTTACGGCTCTCTTACGAGGTATTATTTTACCCACCCAGGGACTGCTTTTGGACGTCCCAATTGTCTGGGTCTCCCAATAGAGCGAAAAAGAAGAAGGGAATTTTGTTTACTTACCGTAAATTCCTTTTCTTCTAGCTCTAATTGGGAGACCCAGCACCTGCCCCTGTTTTTTTGTGTACACATGTTGTTCATGTTGAATGGTTTCAGTTCTCCGAGTTTCCTTCGGATTGAAGTTACTTTAAACCAGTTTATAATTATTTTCCCTCCTTCTTGCTTTTGCACCAAAACTGAGGAGCCCGTGGGAGCACGGGGGGTGTATAGGCAGAAGGGGAGGGGCCTAACACTTTTAAGTGTAGTACTTTGTGCGGCCTCCGGAGGCATAGCCTATACACCCAATTGTCTGGGTCTCCCAATTAGAGCTAGAAGAAAAGGAATTTACGGTAAGTAAACAAAATTCCCTTCTTTAGTAAGCTTTGTTCTGGTACTATGTGTATGCAGTAAGCTTGTTCTGTTCCCATATGTATGTAGGTGGCTTGGTTCTGTTGCTGTTTCTATGTAGAAGACGGAGTAAGTACGATTATGTTCATGTATTGGTACACTAAGCTCGGTCCTGTTCCCCTATTTCTGTAGTAAACTCAGTTCTGCTCCCTTATCTCTGTAGTATTCTTGGTTCTGCTCCCATATCTCTGTAGTAAGCTCGGTTCTGCTCCCATATCTCTGTAGTAAGCTTGGTTCTGCTCCCATATCTCTGTAGTAAGCTTGGTTCTGCTCCCATATCTCTGTGGTAAGCTCGGTTCTGCTCCCATATCTCTGTAGTAAGCTTGGTTCTGCTCCCATATCTCTGTAGTATGCTCAGTTCTGCTCCCATATCTCTGTAGTATGCTCAGTTCTGCTCCCATATCTCTGTAGTAAGCTTGGTTCTGCTCCCATATCTCAGTTCCCGTATCTACTGTATTTAGCCATCTTGGTTCTTTTGCAGTATCTATGTACGCAGTAAGCGCGGTTCTGTTATATATATATATATATATATATATATATATATATATATATATATATATATATATATATATATATATATATAAAGCTGAGTGGAGGATACCGGGCACCGCCGATCCCTGTATGGCTGACAAAGCTGTGCTTTCAGGCAGGTGGAGACCTGGGTGCGTGTCCCAAAGCAAAGGCGATACAAGATCCACAATGTAGAGATGAAAGGTCGCACTCCAAAGGTCGAATAAAGAATTTCTTTTTATTCCACGATCACATCAGGGGTACAGGTAGTGAGGGAGGATGAGGGTGTGCCACGTCGGACGACGGCAGCCGTTTCGCAAGTGAACTTGCTTCTACGGGTCCAGTGCATGCAAAGGTGCTGCATCCGCCCTTAAATAACAGGTGAATTGGATGCAGCATCCTTGCGTGAGTATAGTGCAAATTAAAAACATATACCAGCTGTACATATATCAGATTCACATAGAAACTTATTACATATCAATTCCAAAATGGATTATAAATAATCAATCATTACATACATGGGTATAGTTAGAGTAAAAAATTAAATATACTGTTCATTAGAGTCTAACAAAAGACATCTCAAAAAACACTATAGAAAACAGGCTCATAAGAGAAGACCAGCATTATAGGAACACTGACAAGTCATTTTTGTCATTCAGGCCTAGGGGACCGAGAGCATTTAAGTCTATAATCAATCTCGATTCTTTTCTAAGTAAAGAACGATGCATATCACCTCCTGAGGGACAGGGATTAATTTTTATTATGCCTGCAAATTTTAACAGGCGTGGGTTACCACTATAGTGTTCCTGCATATGGGCAATTAAACGTGGAGAACCTATCCCGGAGGTTATAGACTTAAAATGCTCCCGAAATCGAACATATAAAGGCCGAATTGTTTTACCTATATAATATTTTTGGCAAGGGCAAAAAATAACGTATACCAGATAATTAGACTTACATGTGATAAGATCTTTTATTTTGAATAGCTCTGTACCAATTTTTAGAATGTCTCCTGTACAATGATATTCACAAAAGGGGCAGCCGCCGCACCTATGGTTTCCTTTGATTTTATTTCGGTCTAACCACGTACCTAGTTTAGGTGTAATAATACGGTTATTAACAAGGATGTCTCCTATATTTTTGCATCTCCTATATGAAATCAGAGGGCCCTCGTTTGCCATTTCACAAAGATCCTTATCTTTATTAATTAAATGCCAATGTTTTTTGATGCTTGATTTTATTGCATCGTACATAGAATTGAATTTAAAATTAAAAACTTTCGATTTTTGTTTTTTTCGAAGTGGCATTTACATTTTTACTCTTATTCTCACTTTTATTTTTGTGTTCTTTATTTTTATTTTTATTATTTGGATCATAATTTAAAGATTTTTCGAGGGCAGAATTTATAACTGATATGGGATATCCTCGTTCTAATAAACGTTTTTTCAAGTCTGATGCTTGATGCAGAAAGGTCTCAGGATTATTATGTACTCTTTTTAGCCGCAAAAATTGTCCATATGGAAGGGCTTTCTTTGTATGGGAGGGATGCGCACTATTAAAATGGAGCAAAGTGTTTACTGCAGTAGGTTTTCTATATACTTGTCTGTCAATAATACCATCAGATATATTGAGTGTGACATCAAGAAAATCCAATTTTTGATTACCAAAAGTATGTGTAAAGTACATGTTGTAAGAATTATTATTATTTAGATATGACACAAAATCATCAAATTCCTGTGCAGAACCATCCCATACAAAGAAGCCATCGTCCATGTATCTGGCATATTTTTTTATATGTTTCAGATATGGATTTTTAGAACTATAGACAAAGTCTTCCTCAAATGCCGCCAAAAAAAGATTTGCAAAAGTACATGCTGCGGGGGTACCCATCGCGGTACCCCCGCATTGTAAGTACCACTGATCGTCAAATTTAAATGCATTATGATGCAAAATAAAACTTAAAGCTTCTGTGATGAAGTCTACTAAGATTGGATTTTGATCAAAATTCAACAAGACTCTCTTGATAGTCTGCACACCCTGATCCTGTGGGATACGGGTGTACAGACTCTCAATATCCAAAGCGGTAAGGGAGAAACCTTTCTGCCATTGAAAGTTATCAAGCATTTTAATTAGATCTCCCGTGTCTTTTAAGAACGAGGGGATGCGGGTCAGTAATGGTTTAAGTAACCATTCTAGGTAGTGAGATAAAGGTTCTGTCACTGAACCTATTCCTGCCACAATGGGGCGGCCAGGGGGGGAGGCACTGTTCTTATGAATCTTTGGCAGATAATACCAATGAGGTTTTTTCGGAAAAAGAGGGAGTAATTTTTCAGCAGTTTTTTTAGAGATAGTACCTAAACTTACATATTTATGTAGAAGGCTTCTAAGTTTTTTAACAAAAGACCCAGTTGGATCATTGGATAATTTCTGATATACTCTTGTGTCCCGAAGTTGCCTATTGGCTTCTTGCAAATAGGCTTCTTTTGTTAATAGAACAGTGGCTCCCCACTTGTCCGCCCTGCGGATAATAATGTCTTTTTGTGACTGCAGGATTTTTAGTGCCGCGGCTCCCCCCCGAGTGAGATTCTGGGGAGGAGAGGGGTATTTTAGAGCTTGTATATCTTTTATTACCAGCTCCTGAAATAAGTCTATGCTGTTCCCAGGGGTAAGTGGGGGGCAAAAGGTAGATTTTATCCCTTTATTGAAAAATGAAGAACTAGATGTAAGATTCATTTGGGTATTTACAACACCTGAAGAACCGGGTTCAATGTGACTGGGGTCCGCTATACTTAAAAGAACAGACGCATCTTTTTCAATAACGGTATATTCATTATTTGTACCAAAGAAACCAAGCGGACCTATTTCACATTGTAAATCGGTTACTTCAGAAGTAAGTTGACTTTTCTTTTGGCTATAAAATTTTTTTAAATGTAGTTTCCTACAGCCCTTAAATAGATCAATATGAAAATCAGTCAAATCAAATGATTCTGGTATACAATAGTTCAAGCCCTTTTCCAACACAGATAACATATCAGGTGTTAATATCAACGAGGTAAGATTATATACTTTACGCAAATGAGGCATGATGTTATTTGCTGAACAAGAAAGATTATTTTCTGTACTTATTACAGAGAATGTCTCTGACACTACAGTCTCACATTCAAGGCATGGAGATGTTAGTCCCTCCAAGAGACGCTCTTGCGTTTTCCTGGGGTCGGCTTTATTCCTGCGTCTCCGTCTGCCTCCTCTCCTTGTAGATCTTCTAAAGGGAGATTATCAGATGTCGAAGCTCGTGAAGCAACAGGTGTTGTTAATTTCTTTGCGGGTGCTAAATCTTCAGCCCCGCTCGAGTCAGAGTCTGTGGTCCAGGCATTTTTCTTGGCGATTTTAGATGTATGTTTTTTCTGGTATCTCTGAAAAAATCTTCTATTCCCAGGTGTAGAAGACTTCTTCCAGGAAAAAATCTGGTTGTTTTCGTAGTCTAACTTATCTCTGATAAATTTTTCTTTTTTATTTTCTTTAATCAAAGTTTGGTATGGTAAAAGTTTTTTATCTAATCTTGATAAGAAGGTGTTCCATGCTTCTTTTGAAATGCGACTTTCCATTTCTTGTCTCAATTTTAGTAACGCATTAGTGATTTTTAGATGTTCCTCTTGGTTTTTTTTGAGCACAATGTCCAGAAAGCGCAATGAGCATTCTTGCTGTATATTGTCCCATTCTTTTTTAAAAAATAAATCGTCCTGATAAAAGGATATATTTTTTGAGATGCGTAGACCTCTAGGGACTCGTCCACTATCTTGATAAGATTTAAGTGACTGTACTGTCCAAAACAGGCTGGTCTCCTTTTCAGCCAAATTGAAGATTTTAAGCTCTAAACTCTTAGTGCCCATGATCTCTATGTTCACTTTATCGTTACAGCTGGTAAAAAACGTGGCATCGTCCTCCCTCCCTGCGAGTATACCGTTATCCATTGTATCCATAGATGTGTCTGCCATTTTTTAACAAAAGCCAAGGGAATAGAGAAAGCGTGCACTCACGGTATTAGAAGAAGTCCAGATTCCATAAAGCTGAGTGGAGGATACCGGGCACCGCCGATCCCTGTATGGCTGACAAAGCTGTGCTTTCAGGCAGGTGGAGACCTGGGTGCGTGTCCCAAAGCAAAGGCGATACAAGATCCACAATGTAGAGATGAAAGGTCGCACTCCAAAGGTCGAATAAAGAATTTCTTTTTATTCCACGATCACATCAGGGGTACAGGTAGTGAGGGAGGATGAGGGTGTGCCACGTCGGACGACGGCAGCCGTTTCGCAAGTGAACTTGCTTCTACGGGTCCAGTGCATGCAAAGGTGCTGCATCCGCCCTTAAATAACAGGTGAATTGGATGCAGCATCCTTGCGTGAGTATAGTGCAAATTAAAAACATATACCAGCTGTACATATATCAGATTCACATAGAAACTTATTACATATCAATTCCAAAATGGATTATAAATAATCAATCATTACATACATGGGTATAGTTAGAGTAAAAAATTAAATATACTGTTCATTAGAGTCTAACAAAAGACATCTCAAAAAACACTATAGAAAACAGGCTCATAAGAGAAGACCAGCATTATAGGAACACTGACAAGTCATTTTTGTCATTCAGGCCTAGGGGACCGAGAGCATTTAAGTCTATAATCAATCTCGATTCTTTTCTAAGTAAAGAACGATGCATATCACCTCCTGAGGGACAGGGATTAATTTTTATTATGCCTGCAAATTTTAGAAGGCGTGGGTTACCACTATGGTGTTCCTGCATATGGGCATATATATATACTATGAACAACGACAAGGCAGAGTCCAGCAATAACGTGAGCAATCCAGGATGCTGTTAAATGTTTTCCTTCTTTTTATTCATAAATTCATTAAAATATAATGGTCCAAGCAATTCAGAACAGCATTATCGCAGGAAAATAGCGCAGATAGGACTACGCGTTTCAGCGGTAAAATCCGCCTTCTTCACGGTCCAGAATCTGGACCGTGAAGAAGGCGGATTTTACCGCTGAAACGCGTAGTCCTATCTGCGCTATTTTCCTGCGATAATGCTGTTCTGAATTGCTTGGACCATTGTATTTTAATGAATTCATGAATAAAAAGAAGGAAAAAATTTTTTAACAGTATCCTGGATTGCTCACGTTATTGCTGGACTCTGCCTTCTCGTTGTTCACATTTGTATGGATGGACTCCTACGTCCTGATCCGGGCACAACGGAGTTAACCAGGTCAGCTGAGATTACAGGTGATTCACAGGAGTGAGCTGGTCTACATTGTTGAACATATATACATGTATGTATATGTATGTATATGTATGTGTATGTATGTATATATATATATATATATATATATATATATATATATATATATATATATAATGTGTGTGTACCAGCCTGTTCATAGAGCCTGTACCACTGCTGCTTTAAAGCGGCGACCAGAGATGAACAGTCCAATGGTGGGCTGCCGCAACTTGGTGGCCACTGCTTTGTGATTTGCCCCCCCAGGCTAAATTGTGCCAGCCAGCCTCTGGTGTTGATGTCATTACACCACACCCCTCCTCATTACAGGGATGCAAATCCCCTGATTTACTTAATTGCTAGTTGGCTCTCAAGCCTATACAGCTTGGAGTGGGACAACATGTATAAAAAGTATCATATGATCAAAATACTCATTTGCCTAATAATTCTGCACACAGTGTAGTTTGTTTTTAAATTTAATCCGGGGGTAAACACTTTTTGATCAGACCTCATCCAATTTAAAATTTTACATCATTTCAATAGATGCAGAATATGTTGCTCAAAGTAAATTAAAAATGTAAGGTTATTTTTCAACTCCTTCCCAACATAAGACATAACAGTATATTCTACATTGGGTGCTGGTGTATGGAGCAGGCTCAGGAACCAAGGAAGCACCTACCACTAGCAGGAGTGACTGGAGCTGATAGAAGGATTTAAATGGTCCAATTGTGTGCCACTATCATTTTGACGCCCATCGCTCGGAAGACCTGCATTTCTGCCTATGGCTGGGCTTCAAAGGAGATAGATAATTTTCCTATATAATACTACAGTATAGCAGTGTATAGATAACAAGCAAACAGATTATCGCAGGTTTAAGTTCCTTAGATCGACTAAATAAAGTAAAAGCTAAAAAAATACATATTAGTACATTAAAAAAAACAAAAAAACTTATATAATAAAAAATCAGTAAAAAAAATAAACATATTTGGTATCATCATGTTGGTGAAAGTCCGAACTCTCAAAATATAAAATTATTTAAGCCATACATTAAATGCTGCAAAGTAAAAAATAATGAAATGCCAAAATTGCCAACACAAAACTTCATATATTCCTAAATAGTATCAATAAAATTACAGTGAATAGATATAGAAAAATAAGAAGGGTCTAGTTTTCAGAAATTTGGGGAAATAATTTTTTTTTTTAACAAATACACATTAAAAAAAATATTGGTATTGCCATAATTGTACTAACCTGAAGAACCGTATTGTCTGGTCATTTTTTCATACAATGAATGGCAAAAAGTAAGCCTGAAAAAAGCATGGCAGACTTCATTTTACAATATAATCCAACTCATCCTGCAAAAAAGAGGCCTCCTACAGCCAAACCGACGGGAAAATAAAAGGTACAGCTCTTAAAAAAGGGAGGAAAACGAAAGCACAAAAATAGAATGTGAAAATGTATTGTAAACCTTTGTTCCACTCCTGCTTTATTTATCCACAATCTGTAACGGGAAGGTAGACACGTGTTTAAATGCCGTAGAGGACGTTTCTAATTAATTCTGCCTGTTATCTGATGTGTAACCTAATTTCTTCCAGCGGCGGGTCATCCCACTCCATTGTGATTCCAGCATTCGCTATGAAGACCTTCCATAGAGAAGAGCGTGCACTCCTATGAAGGCGGACTTCAGACAATCACTTTTACCTGCAGAGATCCTGACACTCATCTCATGACGAGATTGGAGAACTGTGTGTGGTGCTTGCTAGTTTACTACATGATTTGCTTAACATTTGCAGATGTTCATTTGCGAAACAAATCCAGTAGATTCCTACCTAACAAACACCACTGGAGAGATTTGTGAATTTGCCAAGAAGAGATCCGTCAGACCCTGGTTTACAAACACCCCACACACTGGTGTGGGAAGGCTTTGATAAGTGACACGCCCCCGAGGTGCCTCTCTTAATTCTACAGAAGGTGCAGGTGAATGTATATCTACTCGTAGGGGTACATCCTATGTAACCAGCAGACACCTCCATACTTAAGTAATGATTGTGGTGTGACCAGCAGAGACCCTCTTAGACCTGTGAAGCTGCAGGTCCTGCTTACTGGTGTCCTATGGTTTGCATCTACTTTTAAAAGGGGTGTAAGTTTTAGATTTCTCTTGATGGCACCATAAGTCTTACATGCAAGCAAAATCTATCTTGTCATTTGATGCAATCCTTCCAGCATATGAACACAATAGTGATGTATTTGTGTGCAGTTCTGCAGACAGGTGACGGACGTGAATGTCTTTGGGTGTAGACTTTCCAGCACAATGAAAGTACTTTACTACTTAGGTCTCTATATTAACACTCATCATAGAATGTAATCACCACGGAGATGCTTTGAATGCGTACACCAGTGTGAATAATGCCTTATCAAACCACTTAATTTTGGGCCGTACGTCTCACATGTAGGTAATCTGAGGATATTTAGCTGCATTTTGGGCACTAGATGGCACTGTCGCTCAGAAGATGGTGCAAGCGGTCGTTGGCTCAAGCGGTCATTGGCGCGGTGTCCTCTATTATAGTCTGATTAATACAATTTGCGTTTACACTGAGTGATGGTTTTGGCACAAGCATAACATAGTGATATTTACTGACAAGACCACTGGGCTTCACACTCCATCGATGGCGCTTGTTCAGGACGGTCCTGGTCTCTTAACTAACGTGCACTATGAATGATATGAGTGAATGCTGATGAGACGGACATTGATTATAGCTGCCTCTATTTCCAAAAAGTTCACGTGAACCTTAGCTGTGTGAATAAAGGAGGCTGAACCGATTTTTGTTTTTTTTTTTAGTATTGGAGATTGTGGTTTTTTAATGTCTGGTTGCAGTTCTAGAATTTTAAGGAAAACAGCACATTATTATTATAGGCTTGTGAATGTGGTTAGACTCCCGAGTCATTTGGGAAGACAGAAATATTTCTAGAAGACGGGAAGGGAGACGGAACACATAGCACCATACAGTGCGTGGTTATTGGATATCCCACCTCGGACACAGTGGCGTTCCCTTAGTGTAATAGACTGTGTCATGTCTACATTTCCAGAATCGGGGGCACATCTGTTGTACATGAGCAATAAAATGTCTTCTCGAGCCGGTAGCAACTATTTATTTTAGCGCCAGCACTGATTATTTTGCATGTGGTCAGTAGATATGTTTTCACCTTGCACGGTTTTCATACATCTGTAGCACTTGCTCTATATCGCAACGTACAAATGGTGCCTTAAATTGCTAAACTGTTGCATGTTCCTGCAGGTGCAACAGATGCAATAAAGCTACAATATTAAGGAAAACGAGGGAGACAGGGAGGGGTCGAAGTGTCGCTCTGGACTCCTCATGGAGCTGTAGCCTAAAAAATTGTAAAAAAAATAAATAAACCTTTTTTCTTTTTTTGCGTTTATTTTTATTTCTTTTTCTGTTGTGTTGTGCATGGATCCGGTTTTTCCATCACTGATGTTTACACTTTGCATGGCGTCTGTGGACTTCATACCTGATTCTCGCATCGTATAAAACTCGCTCAATATAACCCATTTTATAGCCAGGATTCGGTTCTGTGTGGGAGATGTAGTTATCGATATATATATATATATATGATTTCCTGCTTCATAGGAACCAGGAGGGGATTTATTTATCTGCATTACGATAAACGGTGCAGTATGTACATAATAGCAGAGACTCCATGCTTTAATAGACCGGTCACCAGCATTTCGATTTCTATTGTCCACTGCCTTTGATACATTGGTGTGCACATCACCACCTCCTCCTCCAGCTGAATTATATAGCGACACTCACAACCTGGAAATTCACTCGTGACTGCACTTAACGCCATGGTATAAATATAATGCTCCAGAAAGCCTATATATACACTGGGATTTTGTGGTGTTTTCTGCTTACTCACTGTATTAGGTCTTTGGGACATGAAGAGAAAGACAGTGCAGGGCTACATAGCCAAAAAAAATCTATTTTTTTTTTTAACCCTGCACCTCAATGAAAGAAGAATATCTATGACGCACGTCTCTGCGTCCTACTGAATATCATGCAGATGTCTCAATTTTCAGGTTGTCGGTGGAGTTGGGCTTTAGGACAGATTCAGTTGTCACATTTCCAGCATCCCCAGAGTTTTCTATAGTCACTTACTATCAGGCGTACCAAATACGGGGCTAGTGTGTGATTGCATTGTATATTTTGCTAACAGTGTATTGGTGTGCAATCTGCTCATGATCCTTAGAGCAGCGATCGCAGATCTTTGATTCTTTGTATTTCTGGTGTTGCTGAGTACTAATTTTGTCAGTACTATTGGAAATGTATTTTTGGTGTTATATTTTTTTTTTATTATTATTATTTGAAATATTTACCAACACGCTGACGAATTACTAGAAGAAGCCTTGCTCTTACTACAACATAATGCGTCACGCTTAGGGTTCAGAGATATCGGGAGTGCCAGCTAACCGCTGTGTCTGTGTTTATTCTGTCTATTGTGACGTTATACTGGTTTGGTGCATATTGCCTTAACTGAGGAACAATGTTGTGTCGTGTTCCTATGTCCTATCTGGGTCATATAACACTAGAGATTGGAAAATAGATGAATAAAAAAAAAAAAGATCTGCAACAGCTTTTATAGTACATGTATGTTTCGAAATAAAACATTGGACAACTCATCAGAGTCCGGCTCGTTTGTTTCCCTTGTAGAATTTTGTTGTAAATTGTTGTAAATTCCCCTGCAACACTGTAGAAAGGGCCAGTTTCGGAGTTTAACCTCTTAATGATCAGGTCAATATTTTTTCAAATCTGACAAGTCACTTTTGTGGCAGTGTGAAAAAATAATGTGTAAAGCGAAATAGGGTTTTATCAGGATAACATAGGAAAGTGTCAGCTCACCTAATGAGGTTGCGGGAGATACAAGCACTGAAGTGCATGAGAATCAGGCTGCTCCAATAGCCATAAATCAAATATCAAACCTTGCTATGGGATTGGTTAAAATCTACGCTGCCCAATTGAAGAGAAATCCAGAGGTAGATGAATAAAAAGTGGTTTTATTTGGCGACGTGTTTCAGAGCTGTGGTTGTCCTGATGAAAGAGTATGGTTGACTCAAACGCATTGACAAACCACTTTTCATTCATCTACCTTTTGGACTTTATGGCAATAACTCTGCAATGTTTCAACATATCCCAGTGATTTGAGATTTTTTTTCATGCCACTTTTTAAATTTTACGATAATGGTAAATATAGATTGATATGTTTTGTCTGCATAAAAATATCAAAGTTTACAAAAATTTCTAAAACTTAACTTTCAATCTTTGAATGATCATCCCTCTTAATCCAGATAGTCACAACACACAAAATGGTTAATAAATAACATTCTCCTCATGTCCGCTTTACATCAGCAACATTTTTAAAATGCTCCTTTATTTTCTTTAGGATATTAGAAGCTTTACATTTGTAGCAATAACTTTTTTTGTTTTTCCAGGAAGTTTAAAAAAGTTATTTTTTTAGAGACCTATTCAGTTTTCAAGTGACTTTGGGGAACTTAAATATTGGTAAACCCCCCAAAAGTGAAATCATTTTAAAAAATAGCGCCCTCAACAAATTACAAACTGTTGTCAGATTGTTTATTAACCCTTCAGTTGCTTTTCAGGAGTTAATGCAAAGTGGCATGACAAAAATGAAAAATATTATTTTTTATCACCTAAATGTTAGTAACTTCTGAACAAGTCCCTATTGTTGACAGACTCTAAAGCCGTTATTTGGCCGTGAATTGCCAGATCAACCACCACGACTGCACAATCATGATTTCAGGATAACAATTTGGATAAAGAGGAGCCCCCACACTCTGGGAAAAACAATAGTGATTTTTCACCAGATTATCCTTAAATGAAGAGCTGGGGCTCCAAATACCATCTATCCAGGAATAAAGTCAGCAATGAATACATGTCAATGGTGAGTATAAATTGCCTCTCGCCGGATGTGATAGGGCAAACCAAATGAGGAATTGGACACGCCTGAATAGAAATTAAAAGGAAAGACAAGAGAACTATCAGCACTAGGACAAAGACAAAACAGACTACACAATCAGAGGTCACTGGATCAAGGCCCGGAGTTGAGCCATGATTACTTCTTTTTAATTGATTATAATATAACTAGTATTTTATATGTCATGTAATATTTTAAAATAATTTGCCACCAAACAGCAGAATAAAGATTAGCTTTTTCTACTACTCCTGGTAGAACCTTTTTTTTTTTTTTAACTATTGCTCAGCATATAACCTCAAGAAAGGGGATAAATGCAAGTCCATAAAGTTAAGAACAATTTTATTGAATGTAAATTAAATCAGAAAATATATATGGCATAGTAATAACAAGACATAACAGGTAAGGCCAAAAAAATAAAAACTCCTGGATGAAGCATTTTGATGCAAAATGCGCATCATGTGTGGTGTGACCCTAACTACTTGGCATTTGATTGGCTTCCTTCTCTATCTTTGTGGGTATTTTTTGTATTTGTGTTTCCATAGATGTTTAACCTTTTCGTGACCACAACATTTTAAACAATAAGTTTTAACTGTCAATACTGCTTCATTCTATGATTAAAGGGCTTGTCCACCTCTGGGGACTATTTTTTCCACTTAATTGTATGTTTTGGGGGGTAAAATCATTTTTTTACAATTTGATTTGGATAAAAATTGTACAGCATTTTATGATTATATGCTTTCTTTTGCCCCAGTACATTGAACTTTGATTTTGTCCGTGGTCATAAATCAGCTGAGAGGAGCTAAAAAAAAAAGGCAGGGTCCGCTTCTTTAACACTTTTTTCATGCATGTCAGTCTTAATGCAGGATTCGATTGAGTATAAGGCACCAAAGTCATAAAGCAGGACTGGAGTAGACTTTCTGGCATAAGATAGTCATTTTTGCTGGTTTACGGGTGAGCGTAACCCCATCTCAGCTTATCTCAGGTTCTCCCATTTTGCTGGAGCGGCTTCAATGTAGTGTGAAAACATCAAAAGTAGCAAAATGTTGCACAAAATTTTTGACACTTCAAATTGTATTTTGACTTTATCTTGCGAAAATGCTTTGGTAAAAACTCTTCTATTGGAGCATATGAATGAGCTCACTAACAGTTTAACCCATTCTGAAGCTAGCAATAGACAATGCAATTTATTTTGTAGACAAAAAAACTCCCCATGCATTGAAGTAAGAAGAAAAAGGTAGCCAGCCCCTGGGACTCTAGTATTGATAGCTTAGCTTTAGAATTGACCATCAAATCTAATCATTGGGAGTCTGATTACGAACAATGTGTCAGCAGAATGGAAGCGTAGCAGTAATTTTTAATTTCATAAATCAATAGCACCCAAAAAAATAAGCAACTTTGAAATATATCTTATCAGACAAATTTGCTTCTCTGCCAGAATTGATCAGTCAAATCTGTATTCAGTTAAGACAGTGCCATTACTGAGATAGGAGTTGGCAGTTGGTACTGATAAGATTCTATGCAGATAGAAGAGGGAGCAGGGGGTGGAGCTCAGCCTCCAGCTCCTCCTGTCATCATAGAATCTCATCAGTCTGTCGTGTGGTGTTCGTCTTTTTCCGTAAATTTTTAGGCGTGCACAAAAGTGCAGTGAACAATAGTTGTATTCACCTTTTGAGAAGACAGACACCACTGAAATAGAGACCAACAAGAGTCCTAAGTAACTGCTGCCTTACTATTGTGAATCGATCCATTGGGTGTTTCAACTGAATCACGTATTTCGGAGATACGGACTGAAACTCTAAGTGCTCAGCATAAAGCCCAGGATAAATGTGAACTGATCCAAAATGTTCTGTACTTGTAATTGTTACCAAATAACATTCAACTCAACCCACAAAAAAAAAAGTCCCCACTCAGGTCCGTCATCCTGTTAATGGAAATACATGGGACATTCACATAATTGGTAGCACAAAGTCTCTGGAAAAGCGCTATGGCTCCCCCCAAAATGGAAATCCAGCAAAATCTGCTCTCCCAAATCCAAAAACTCTGGCGAGCCTGCTAAATTTTCAGGCTGTGTGTCTCCAGAACACAAGCTAGGCACAATGTATGGGCACTATGGCTTATTTGCAATTTTTAGTTTTGCAATATTCTCTATAGGTGTTTTCCAGAGACTGAATAATCATTACACCCATAGCTAGATTAACTCCTAGAGGGGTGGAATTTCCAAAATGCGGTCACTTGAGCGGGTTTCTGCTATTCTGGGGCTTTGTAAATGAGGTCCACAAACTATTCTTGGAAAATCTGTGCTCCAAAAGTCAAATGGCGCAGTTTTCCTCTAGAACCCTGCCTTGTGTGCCAAACAGTACTATACAGTCACATGTGGGGTATTGTCACATTCAGGAGAAATTGTGTAACACATTACGTAGCCTTTTTTTTTTTTTTAACCTATCTCCCTTGTGAAAATTGGAAATCTTTGGTTAGTATATGTTAGTGTACAAATGTAATTATTTTTTCTTCACCACCCAATAGTATAAAATTTTGTGAAACACCTGTAGTGTTTATATGCTCACTGCACTCCTAGATGAATTCATTGAGGGGTGCAGTTTAAAAAATGGGGTCATTTGTTTTGGAGTTCTGTTGTTTTGGCACCTCAGAGGCTCTGACAATGTGACATGGTACTCACAAACCTTTCCAGCAACATCTGGCGCTCCTTACCTTCTAATGCTTTGCACTGTGCCTCAAAAGTAGTTTTCTACCACATATGGGGTATTGGTGAGCTAAGGAGGAATTGAACAACAAATTGTACTGTCCATTGTCACTTGTTACTCTAGTGAAAATGAAACATTTGGGATTAAAGGAACATTTTTGTGGCTAAAAATGTTTTTGGTTTGTTGTATTTTTGTTTTGTTTTTTTTTTCATTTTCATGGCTCAACATTATAAAATTCTGGGAAGCACCCGGAGGTTCAAAGTGCTCACCAAACATCTAGATAAATTCCTTGAGGTGTCCAGTTACCACAATGGGGTCACTTGTGGGGGAGCTTCACTGTTTAGGGCACATCAGGGACTTTCCAAATAGGACATGGTATCCGCTATCTATTTTAGACAATTTTGCGCCCTGAAATTCAAATTCCGTTCCATCCCTTCCAAACCCTGCCATTTGCCCAAACAGTAGATTTCCACCACATATGCAGTATTGTCGTATGCAGGAGAAATAGAACAAATTATATGGTGCATTTTCTTTTGCTACCCTTGTGAAAATGCAAAATTTGGGGCTAAAGTAAATTTTTTGTGGGAAAAAGTTATTTTTTTTATTTTTTCCTTATTGCTTTAGTTCCTGGGAAGCACCTACAGGGTTACTAAACTTCTTGGATTTGGTTTTCAGCCGTTTGAGAAAGTGAGTTTATAGAATGGTGTCACGTTTAGGTATTTTCTGTCACATAGACCCCTCAAAGTCACTTCTAATCTGATGTTTCGCCAAACTTCTCATATTTTCACAAAATATATTGTCCTAAATTTACCACTAACATGAACTACAATATGTCAAGAAAAACATTCTCCGAATCACTGGGATCCGTTGAAGGGTTCCAGTTATTAATAAAATGACACTGGTCAAAATTGAAAAACAAAATGGTCTGGTCATGAAGATGAAAAGGCTCAGGGGTGAATGGGTTAACTATAAACTGACAATTATACCATCTGGGAATAGGATTATTTTATCCACAGCTTTACAACACCTTAAAGACATTTTCCATATATCTGGATAATTTATATTGCGCTTCAGCCGATTTCAACTAATGTCAAAACTGCATTCACTTTGGCTTTTACCAAACTGGTGAGCAGGATTGAAAATTGCAATATGTAGCACATTCTTATCTGATGCAACAAGTTATGTGCTGGATGGATGTGAAGTATCCCTTAGCAAAAAAGTTGCATGCTTGGATAGATAGGAATGCGGCCTAAAAAAGTGGCATTGAATGGCACACACCACAGCTTGGATCTATATTAAGTAGTTATATAATGAATGGTCAATTTAGAGAAATCTCCCTTATGTTTGTTAGACTTTTAGTTCTGTTTGGATTTTTTGCACTCATTATCACAAAAGATCTAGATACAGCGCTACCAGGACCTTCCTCAACAATGTCAAAACAGAACTACATTACTTGGAGATCCAGAATTAGAGCTGTAAAAAAATGGGCTGATTGCTGTTCACTACTATATTCTCCCTGCAGCTGACTATCCCATTCTTCCTATGCACTTGTAAGATGCGAGAGAGGGGCAGTCATGGGCAAGGGATTGTAGTTCTCAACCAGGGCCTGCTCCAGGTTTTTGTTGGCCACGGGTGAAAAAGTCTCAGTGGGCCCCAAGCACAAGCAGGCACGCACATACATAGATACAGTGCCTACAAGTAGTATTCAACCCCCTGCAGATTTAGCAGGTTTGATAAGATGCAAATAAGTTAGAGCCTGCAAACTTCAAACAAGAGCAGGATTTATTAACAGATGAATAAATCTTACAAACCAACAAGTTATGTTGCTCAGTTAAATTTTAATACATTTTCAACATAAAAGTGTGGGTCAATTATTATTCAACCCCTAGGTTTAATATTTTGTGGATTAACCCTTGTTTGCAATTACACCTAATAATCGTCTTTATAAGACCTGATCAGGCCGGCACAGGTCTCTGGAGTTATCTTGGCCCACTCCTCCATGCAGATCTTCTCCAAGTTATCTAGGTTCTTTGGGTGTCTCATGTGGACTTTAATCTTGAGCTCCTTCCACAAGTTTTCAATTGGGTTAAGGTCAGGAGACTGACTAGGCCACTGCAACACCTTGATTTTTTTCCCTCTTGAACCAGGCCTTGGTTTTCTTGGCTGTGTGCTTTGGGTCGTTGTCTTGTTGGAAGATGAAATGACGACCCATCTTAAGATCCTTGATGGAGGAGCGGAGGTTCTTGGCCAAAATCTCCAGGTAGGCCATGCTATCCATCTTCCCATGGATGCGGACCAGATGGCCAGGCCCCTTGGCTGAGAAACAGCCCCACAGCATGATGCTGCCACCACCATCGTCTGGAACGGAGACCATTGCGGTGGAGTACATTACTTATGGTATTGACTGAAACCAATGTCCCCATTGCCATGAGATCTTCCCGGAGCTCCTTCCTTGTTGTCCTTGGGTTAGCCTTGACTCTTCGGACAAGCCTGGCCTCGGCACGGGTGGAAACTTTCAAAGGCTGTCCAGGCCGTGGAAGGCTAACAGTAGTTCCATAAGCCTTCCACTTCCGGATGATGCTCCCAACAGTGGAGACAGGTAGGCCCAACTCCTTGGAAAGGGTTTTGTACCCCTTGCCAGCCTTGTGACCCTCCATAATCTTGTCTTTGGTGGCCTTGGAATGCTCCTTTTGTCTTTCCCATGTTGACCAAGTATGAGTGCTGTTCACAAGTTTGGGGAGGGTCTTAGTCAGAAAAGGCTGGAAAAAGAGATAATTAATCCAAACATGTGAAGCTCATTGTTCTTTGTGCCTGAAATACTTCTTAATACTTTAGGGGAACCAAACAGAATTCTTGTGGTTTGAGGGGTTGAATAATAAATGACCCTCTGAATAAACTTTTCACAATTTAAAAAAAAAAAAATAAAGAAATAACATTCTTTTTTGCTGCAGTGCATTTCACTCTTCCAGGCTGATCTACAGTCCAAATGTCACAATGCCAAATTAATTCCGAATGTGTAAACCTGCTAAATCTGCAGGGGGTTGAATACTACTTGTAGGCACTGTACATACACATACAGGCATACGTACATATACATATTTAAAGACAAATTCAGAAAAACACATATAAGCAAACAAATCCATACACAGTCATATACATTGACATACAGATGCATTAGAGATATTTTTAATATGGGGAATCCGACAGCAGCCTCACTTACCTCTCCTGCTTGTCTGCCATCCAGCTCCTCCACGGCATGTGGCTATGCTGCGCTGATTGATGGCCATCACTAACAGACATGGCCGCACACTGACACTGCTGTATATACATCACAGGAGAGGTTGGGGACATACACATTACTGAGGATGGGGGCATACAGGTCCGGAGGGGAGGATACAGCTCTGAGGAGTATAAAACGCTGGAGTGGAGGGAGACATACAGCACTGGGGCGGAAGAGACATAGAGCTATGGGATGTATACAGCACTGGGGTGGAGTGTACATACAGCTCTGGGGGTATGCAGTATGATGCAGAAGTATGCAGCCCCCACATTTCTCCATATAACATAATGCACCCATATTGCTCCACATAATATAATGCAGGCTCATATTCCTCCATATAGGGTTATGAAGCCCCTGTGTAGCAGCATTCTGCAGCCCTCATGTAGCAACATTATGCAGCCCCCATGTAGTAGCATTATGCAGCCCCCATGTAGCAGCATTATGAAGCCCTCATGTAGCAGCCTTATGAAGCCCCCATGTAGCAGTGTTATGCAGCTCCCATATAGCAGCATTACGCAGCCCCTATGTAGCAGCATTATACAGCCCTCATATTGTTTAAAGCAGCCCCATAGTCGTCTGGCCACATACATACTCACTTCTCCTCGTTCCCTGCTGCTCCGGTCTCCTCAGCATGTCCTCATATTTCTCCATATTGGGTTATGCAGCCCTCATGTGGCATCATTATGCAGCCCCTATGTAGGAGCATTATGCAGCCCCCATGTAGCAGCATTATACAGCCCTTATATCATTTAATGCAGCACCATAGTCAACTAGCCACATACATACTTCTCCTCTTTCCCCACTGCTCCGGTCTCCTCAGCATGTTCACTATTTTTGCTGCTCTGACAGCTCAGGACACAGGCGCACACAGTAATGATGTCATCGCACTCCACTGTACTGAGCTGACAGAGGCAGAGCTAAGACAGACGCTGCAGGAGAATGATGACAGAGAGCGCACTGCTCCCTCTTTCATCATTGCTTTCAATTGTTTTGGCATCTGCGATGCCGATACAATTGAAAGTTTGATCCTCAGTGGGGGGGAGGGGAGAAGGGAGGCCGTGCAGCGGCCCCAGCATTTACCCAGGTGTGCCGAGTGCTGACGCTGGCCCTGTCCTCAACCCACCCCGGCACGCTACAGACACGGGGGCAAAGTGGTGTATTAAGTGGGTGTGGAGGTGGTACCTTTCTGCAGCTGCTCATATTACGCTTCATAGCTGATGGGGCTCACACTTCACTTCTGTCTCCTTGACTCTTTCTCTTCTGTCTTCTCCCTCTATGCCTGACTCCTCCACACCACACAACTCCACTCTGCTACAGCTGACCCTGCAGGTCCTTTCTCTACTTGTCAGTACTCCCTTTCTGCCTTGTACCAGGAAGCCTCTGTTCCTATATCTCTTTTGTGCTAGGGACTGTCCTTCCCTTTTAACCCATGCCAGCCTGTCACTCCCTCACATTGCCTTACAATGTGGGACCATGGACCAAGTGACACCTAGTGGCAGCTGACCAAATTACACAGGAAAAGCACAGCTTTAAATAAATCACTCTAAAATGTATGCATTCAGATCATAGCATTTTCACTTAAACATTAACCTCTTCAGGGGTGCTGCTAGGAACTGGGCACCCTCTTACATACTATAAGGGCATGAAAACCATGACTGGTGCATGGGGCCTGGGGTACTTACTTGGCCTTATTAATCCTCAGGCAAGACCTGTGCCCCCTCTTCACCAGGCCCCAGTCATAGCTGCAGCAGAGGGGCCCGGCCATATTGCTTCTGCCACTACACTGGCTAACTTGCATGCAAACCAGTGCTTCAAGGGCAGCGCATGCAAATTAGCCATGTGGCTGAGGCATGGTCAGTGGGGCAGGGCACCGGCATCTCATCCAGTGGCTCAGCGTGCAGCAGCATGGTAAAGTCATCACTCTGTGACCTCATCACACTGCTGCAGGTAACAGAGCGGCGGAGGTGGTGAGGATGTGTCAGCCGGTAGGGACAGGTAAGTGCTCCATCTACTAGATACAGGAGCGGGAGATCGCCAGGGGTGGTGGTGGCCCACCAACCCCAGCCCCTGCGTTGCTTCAGCTGGATGTGTGTTAGAGGGCGCACATTCAGCTGAAATGCATTGCAGCTCAGTGACAATGCAGCGCTACATGGGAGCTAGGGAAGGTGAGTAAAATGTTTTTCTTTTCTTTTTGCGGCATATAAATATACCAAGTGGAGCCCAGGAAGGGGACAGAAACCAAAATGCGCCCAGGAGGGGAATATGAATACCAGAAGGGGACCAGGATGGGACATATATACCAGGATGGAGACAAATAAACAAGGCTGGGGATATATATGCCAGGGGGGAGACAGAAACCAGGATGAAGACATATATACCAGAATGTGCCCAGGAGAGGGATATACATACCAGGAGGGGCCGAGGATGGGACATGTATACCAGGATGGAGACAAATAAACCAGGATCGGGACTTAAATGCCAGGAGTGGCCCAGGATGAGGACATATATACCAGGAGGACATACAGTATATGCTAGGAAGGGGACAAATAAACCAGGATGGGGACATAACAGGATGGACCCATGATGGGGCCATATATACCATGAGTAGGACATATATGCCAGGAGGATATTATACAGAGGGGCAGTGTGGGGGATAGTATGCAGAGGGCTAGTGTGTGGGGGCAATATACAGTACAGATCAAAAGTTTGGACATACCTTCTCATTCAAAGAGTTTTCTTTATTTTCATGACTGAAAATTGTAGATTCACATTGAAGACATCAAAACTATGAATTAACACATGTGGAATGAAATACTTAATTAAAAAGTTTGAAACAACTGAAAATGTCTTATAGTCTAGGTTCTTCAAAGTAGCCACCTTTTCCTTTGATTACTACTTTGCACACTCTTGGCATTCTCTTGATGAGCTTCAAGAGGTAGTCATCGAAAATGGTCTTCTAACAGTCTTGAAGGAGTTCCCCGAGATGCTTAGCACTTGTTGGCCCTTTTGCTTTCACTCTGCGGTCCAGCTCTCCCCAAACCATCTTGATTGGGTTCAGGTCTGGTGACTGGGGAGGCCAGGTCATCTGGCATAGCACCCCATCACTCTCCTTCTTAATGAAATATCCCTTACAAAGCCTGGAGGTGTGTTTGGGGTCATTGTCCTGTTGAAAAATAAATGATGGTCCAACTAAACGCAAACCGGATGGAATAGCACGCTGCTGCAAGATGCTGTAATAGGCATGCTGGTTCATTATGTCTTCAATTTTGAATAAACCCAACAATGTCACCAGCAAAGCACCCCCACATGCTTCACGGTGGGAACCAGGCATGTAGAGTCCATCCGTTCACCCTTTCTGCGTCGCACAAAGACACGGTGGTTGGATCCAAAGATCTCAAATTTGGACTCATCAGACCAAAGCACAGATTTCCACTGGTCTAATGTCCATTCCTTGTGTTCTTTAGCCCAAACAAGTCTCTTCTGCTTGTTGCCTGTCCTTAGCAGTGGTTTCCTAGCAGCTATTTTACCATGAAGGCCTGCTGCACAAAGTCTCCTCTTAACAGTTGTTCTAGAGATGTGTCTGCTGCTAGAACTCTGTGTGGCATTGACCTGGTGTCTAATCTGAGCTGCTGTTAACCTGCGATTTCTGAGGCTAGTGACTCTGATAAAGTTACCCTCTGCAGCAGAGGTGACTCTTGGTCTTCCTTTTCTGGGACGGTCCTCATGTCAGCCAGTTTCTTTGTAGCGTTTGATGGATTTTGGCATTGCACTTGGGGACACTTTCAAAGTTTTCCCAAGTTTTCGGACTGACTGACCTTCGTTTCTTAAAGTAATGATGGCCACTTGTTTTTCTTTACTTAGCTGCTTTTTTCTTGCCATAATACAAATTCTAACAGTCTATTCAGTAGGACTATCAGCTGTGTATCCACCGGACTTCTGCACAACACAACTGATGGTCCCAACCCCATTTATAAGGCAAGAAATCCCACTTATTAACCCTGACAGGGCACATCTGTGAAGTGAAAACCATTTCTGGTAACTACCTCTTGAGGCTCATCATGAGAATGCTGAGTGTGCAAAGCAGTAATCAAAGCAAAAGGTGGCTACTTTGAAGAACCTAGAATATAAGACATATTTTCAGTTGTTTCAATCTTTTTAGTTAAGTATTTCATTCCACATGTGTTAATTCATAGTTTTGATGCCTTTTAATGTGAATCTACAATTTTCAGTCACGAAAATAAAGAATACTAATAGAATAGGTAAAACCCCAGCACTCAAAGGGAAAAAAGGAGAATTTTGTGTATGCAAATAAATTTTATTTTTGATTAACTGCAAGAAGTGAACCCTGACAATGCAACACCAACGTTTCGGCTTGTGCCTTTCTCAAGGTTGTTGCTTAATATGGAACTACAAGAGAACGCGAGTCACAATGGACAACAGTGGCTGAGATAAAGCAGGTGCTTCACACTTTGCAGTACAAGAATCAAGGTATGGGTGGGTAGACGTTTCAGAAGAATGGTGGAGAGAAATAGAATGCCTATAAGAGATGCCCAGGGAAACTTGCAGCAACAGTATGGCAGTGGCAGCGGCAGTCCATTGTGACTCGCGTTCTCTTGTACTTCCATATTAAGCAACAACCTTGAGAAAGGCGCAAGCCGAAACGTTGGTGTTGCATTGTCAGGGTTCACTTTTTGCAGTTAATCAAAAATAAAATATATTTGCATACACAAAATTCTCCTTTTTTCCCTTTGAATGCTGGGGTTTTACCTATTCTATTAGTACCCTTGCTTTACCCTTCAGCACCACCTTTGAAGCAGTGAGACAGATCTCACCTATATTATATGAAAGTAAAGAAAACTCTTTGAATAAGAAGGTGTGTCCAAACTTCTGGTCTGTACTGCACATAGGGGCAGTGTGCGAGAGGATATTATAAAGAGAGGCAGCTTGTGTGAGGTGATCATATACAGAGGGTCGTGTATGTGAAGGATATTCTACAGTGTGTGGTGTGTATGGGGGGGATATTATACAAAGGGGCAGTATGTGTGGGGGGATATATTATACAGAGGAGCAGTGTGGGAGAGATTATGGAGAGGGGTGGTGTAGAGGATGTATCATTAATTTTCTGAGGGAAATACTATATTTTCTGGAGCAACTTCAAGGGTTCTAACACTTGACCAGGACTATGTGTGTATATATCTATACATATAAGAGCCGTTGTGATTACTCGTGGTTACTCGCTAATCCCGCCCCCCTCCCATTACCACATGTGGCTCCGCAAATTACCACATACGGCTCTGCCCCCCCACCCATTACCACACGCAGATCTGCCCCCCCACCCATTACCACACGCGGCTCCGCCCCCCCCCAGATTACACTTGCAGCTCTGCTACATCCACACTCTAAATCCCTCCTGACCCCACGCAAACTTCACATCATCCAGCACCATGACAACCAGCACAGCAGAGTCCTGCATACACTGAGGAACTGATCATGTGACCCCCCTGACTCCTCCCCTCCATGTGACATCATCACAGTTCCTGTAAGCAGAGAGAAAAATCCTGTTGTGTACATTGCACACTCACACATCTCAAGTTGAGCTGATTCAACCAATGACAGACAACTCCCAGAATTTTTTACGTCACATTTTCATTCCACTGTCACTACTATTAACGTCTTGCTTTCCGTGTATCATTGAGATTCATGTTGCCAGTCGACAATTATGATCTTTCTTTCCACGTAATTCAACCACTTCAACTAAGGTAAACGTACATTTAATTGCATCCACATTCTCCCAAATAACTTACACCCCAAACCCTCCGGGAAACCCGCCAATATTCAACTCTGCATTGTAGTGCCACGGTGATTAGCCCTTACACCCCCAGCTGTATACACAGCGGGGTGCTGTATAAGTGGTGCATCTGAGGCTTCAGTCGCCACAGGCGACTGTATTCATCTCGGGTAAGGAGGGGGTTAATCACCGCCGTTTCCACATTCCACCTTTCGCTGTGTTCACATTTCCGTTTTTTTGCATCAGTCACCTGCGTTGCATGACGCTTGTGACTGATGCGTTGTACAACAGATGACAAGAAATGTAATTGATTGTCAGGAGAAAGAGGATTCCTGTGGGGAAATTATTTCAGTATAGAAACGAGAGAGAGAGAACAATCAGCTGATCGCTCTGAAAAGCCGGCCACCGGAGATCAGCTGATCGCTCTGAAAAGCCGGCGGACGGCTTTTGAGAGCGATCAGCTGATTGGCTGGCATTTCAGAGCGATCAGCTGATCGCCTGGTGGCGGCTTTTCACAGCAATCAGCTGATCGCCCAGTGGCCGGCTTTGCAGAGCGATCAGCTGATCACCCAGTGGCCGGCTTTTCAGCTGATCGCTCTCAAAAGCTGGCCGCCGGGAGATCAGCTGATCGCTCGCAAAAGCCGGCCGCCGGGAGATCAGCTGATCGCTCTCGAAAGCTGGCCGCCGGGCGATCATTTCTATTTTAAACCTGTGTGGGGGTGGGTGAGAGAGAGAGAGAGAGAGAGAGAGAGAAACTGATTTTACATGATTTTGGATGTTTTGATATGCCATACAGCCTAAGTGGCTTCTCACTGGGGAGCTTGACTAGGGTAGGCTGTGGGGTGGCCATCACGAGGCATGAGACTTTCCCAGTCACTAGGACAACCACCTGGGGGGCGGACACCGCTTGGGGTAGAAGCAGGAGCAACCACACACTCTCGACACTCAAGTCGGGACTACAATTCTGGCGACATGACACCACTTTCTTCACTTCTTTCACGGGGCCTGAGGCTTGGAGCGGAAAGCTCAGCTCGTGTTTCTCACTTATAGAGGGGCATCTCTTTGAAAGGACACTTTCAAATACTGGTGGCTACGTCTAACTTAACCGGGATTGGCTGGAGCCCACCAGGGCGGTGACCGGTACCTCCCGGGCAATCTAAAGACAGTGAGTGAAAAACCTGGAACCGCAGAAGCTGACTCAGCCTTTTGATTGCCGTCACAGTCACCTTGCGCTTCGGCACAAATGGCCACCACTACTCCACACTCATCCTCCTCGGAGCCCGCTCCACCTGGGGGGAGCAGAACCATCCTTGCTGCTACAACTATACACCCCGGAGGACAACAGCAGCAGACGCGGCTAATCTCTGGCCGCGTACCGCAGGTGGCATCACGAGACAATTATCCTCATCCACTACTACTCCCATCATCCCATCCATTCCCCCTTCCATGGATACCTCGGGGTCACAAAACCGGGCAGGCCACCTGTGACATCCTCTGACCCTTCACCGGTCCAGTGACGAATATTCCCCAGGCCCCGTGGGGTGCTCCATATACCCTTGGGAGGAGCTGTATACCCTTTGGGGGAAGGACAGCTGTATACCAGGGAGGTGAGCTGTATACCCTTGGGGGGAGAGAGCTTTATACCCTTGGGGGGGAAGCTGTATACCTTTGGGGGCGGGAGCTGTATACCCTTTATGAGAAGGACAGCTGTATACCCTTGGGGAGGACAGCTGTATACCTTTTGAGGGGAGCTATATACCAGAGAGGTGAGCTGTATACCCTTGGGGGGAGGAGAGCTGCATACCTTTGGGGGAGCTATATACCAGGCAGCTGTATACCCTTGGGAGGAGAGCTGTATACCGGAGAAGAGCTGTATACAGTTGGGGGGAGAGAACCTGTATATGCTTGGGGGGAAAAGCTGTATACCCTAGGGGGACGGGAGCTGTATACCCTTGGGGGAGGAGAGTTGTATACCCTTTGAGGAATGACAGCTGTATACCTTTGGGGAGCTATATACCAGGGAGGTGAGCTGTATACTCTTGAGCCAACGTTAGCTGGCTGAGAACAGCTAGTATACAGTGTGTCCACCCATATCCTGTCCACCGCCATTAACTTGAGAACGGCAGCAGCTATAGGAATTGAAGTGGTGTCTAGGTATAGTAAAGTAGCCATGCGCTACACATTGAAACCACCTATTGCACCACCTGGTGGAAAACAACGGAGTTAGCATTTTTATCTTGAAAACGGAATGAGATAGAGAAAAAAGTGAATTAAAACATTGTAGGGCATTATCAATTCAATACGAATCAAGACCTTGCATAAAGAAATGCTATGATATGAAACCCATGACACCCCCCCCAAAACATTGAATGCTGGTCACGCATATGGCGCTCATTTAACTTTGATGCTCAAAGTGGCCACCGTCAGCTGCAATGCACATCTGAACTCTGGACAGCATGCTGTATCTTGCTGCGTGTTGTGCAATATGGTAGGTGACACATTTTCACAAGCATCTGTGATACATCATCGTAGAGCGGGCTTTACACACAGTGACATTGCTAGCGATGTCGCTGGTGAAAGCACCTGCCCTCGTCGGTGGTGATTTGCCCGTGGCGCACAACATCGCTTACACCCGTCACACATACATACCTGCCTAGCGACATCGCTGTGGCCGGCAAACTGCCTCATTTCTAAGGGGGCGGTTTGTTCTGCGTCACAGCGGCGTCACTAAGCGGCCGCTGAATAGAAGCGGAGGGGCGGAGATGAGCGGGCCGAACATCCCGCCCATCTCCTTCCTTCCTCATTGCGGGCGGCCGCAGGTACTGTGTTGTTCCTCATTCCTGCGGTGTCACACGTAGCGATGTGTGTTGCCACAGGAACGACGAACAACCTGCGTCCTGCAACATCAAATCGTTGATCGTTGACCAGTCGTTCCTATCCCGATTATCGTTGCTAAGTAATTTTGATCATTTACGGTCGTTCCTGCGTTTCACATGCAACAAGGTCGCTAATAAGGCTGGATGTGCGTCACGAATTCCGTGACCCAAACGACATCTCATTAGCGATGTTGTTGCGTGTAAACCCCACTTAGGTCCTGCAATGTTGGTGGGGGGGTCGTATACACCTGCTGTTTGATGTGACCTCACAGAAAGAAGTCCAATGGGGTCAGGTCAAGTGAGCGTGGAGGCCACTCCACGCAGCCACCATACCCAATGACTTGTAGGAAGGTCATCATGAGGTATCGCTGCACGTCCACAGCCTTGTGAGTTTTACGCGTTCTAGTCATAGCATTTCTGTATTCTGCATTTCTGTATGCAAGGTGTCGACTCGTATTGAATTGATGATGTCCTACAACTTTGTAGTTCACTTTTTTCTCTATCTCGTTCCGCTTTTGAGATAATAAATGCTAACTCCGTTGTTTTCCACCAGGAGGCGCTATAGTTGATTTCATTGCATAGCGCATGGATACTTTACTATACCCAGATATCACTTCTATTCCTATAGCTGCCGCCGTTCTCAAGTTAATGGCGGTGGACAGGATATGGGTGGACACACTATCTATATATATATATATATATATATATATGTATATGTATATGTATATGTATATGTATATGTATATATATATGTGTATATGTATATGTATATGTATATATATATGTATATGTGTATATGTATATATATATATATATATATATGTATATGTGTATATATATGTATATGTATATGTATATATATATGTATATGTGTATATATATATATATGTATATGTATATATATATATGTATATGTATATATATATGTATATGTGTATATATATATATATATATATATATATATATATATATGTATATATATATATATATATGTGTATATATATATATATATATGTATATGTATATATATATACAGTTAGGTCCAGAAATATTTGGACAGTGACACAATTTTCGCGAGTTGGGCTCTGCATGCCACAACATTGGATTTGAAATGAAACCTCTACAACAGAATTCAAGTGCAGATTGTAACGTTTAATTTGAAGGTTTGAACAAAAATATCTGATAGAAATTGTAGGAATTGTACACATTTCTTTACAAACACTCCACATTTTAGGAGGTCAAAAGTAATTGGACAAATAAACTAAACCCAAACAAAATATTTTTATTTTCAATATTTTGTTGCGAATCCTTTGGAGGCAATCACTGCCTTAAGTCTGGAACCCATGGACATCACCAAACGCTGGGTTTCCTCCTTCTTAATGCTTTGCCAGGCCTTTACAGCCGCAGTCTTCAGGTCTTGCTTGTTTGTGGGTCTTTCCGTCTTAAGTCTGGATTTGAGCAAGTGAAATGCATGCTCAATTGGGTTAAGATCTGGTGATTGACTTGGCCATTGCAGAATGTTCCACTTTTTTGCACTCATGAACTCCTGGGTAGCTTTGGCTGTATGCTTGGGGTCATTGTCCATCTGTACTATGAAGCGCCGTCCGATCAACTTTGCGGCATTTGGCTGAATCTGGGCTGAAAGTATATCCCGGTACACTTCAGAATTCATCCGGCTACTCTTGTCTGCTGTTATGTCATCAATAAACACAAGTGACCCAGTGCCATTGAAAGCCATGCATGCCCATGCCATCACGTTGCCTCCACCATGTTTTACAGAGGATGTGGTGTGCCTTGGATCATGTGCCGTTCCCTTTCTTCTCCAAACTTTTTTCTTCCCATCATTCTGGTACAGGTTGATCTTTGTCTCATCTGTCCATAGAATACTTTTCCAGAACTGAGCTGGCTTCATGAGGTGTTTTTCAGCAAATTTAACTCTGGCCTGTCTATTTTTGGAATTGATGAATGGTTTGCATCTAGATGTGAACCCTTTGTATTTACTTTCATGGAGTCTTCTCTTTACTGTTGACTTAGAGACAGATACACCTACTTCACTGAGAGTGTTCTGGACTTCAGTTGATGTTGTGAACGGGTTCTTCTTCACCAAAGAAAGTATGCGGCGATCATCCACCACTGTTGTCATCCGTGGACGCCCAGGCCTTTTTGAGTTCCCAAGCTCACCAGTCAATTCCTTTTTTCTCAGAATGTACCCGACTGTTGATTTTGCTACTCCAAGCATGTCTGCTATCTCTGTGATGGATTTTTTCTTTTTTTTCAGCCTCAGGATGTTCTGCTTCACCTCAATTGAGAGTTCCTTAGACCGCATGTTGTCTGGTCACAGCAACACCTTCCAAATGCAAAACCACACACCTGTAAATCAACCCCAGACCTTTTAACTACTTCATTGATTACAGGTTAACGAGGGAGACGCCTTCAGAGTTAATTGCAGCCCTTAGAGTCCCTTGTCCAATTACTTTTGGTCCCTTGAAAAAGAGGAGGCTATGCATTACAGAGCTATGATTCCTAAACCCTTTCTCCGATTTGGATGTGAAAACTCTCATATTGCAGCTGGGAGTGTGCACTTTCAGCCCATATTATATATATATAATTGTATTTCTGAACATGTTTTTGTAAACAGCTAAAATAACAAAACTTGTGTCACTGTCCAAATATTTCTGGACCTAACTGTATATATATATATATAATATATATATATATATATATATATATATATATATATATATATATATATATATATATATATATATATCTATGTGTATATATATATGTGTATATATGTATATATATATATATATATAATATATATTATAAATTTATATATATATATTATAAATTTATTTATTTTTTTATACAAGAGTGGCAGTGAGGCTGTGGAAGGTTTGAGGGGTAGAAGCAGAGCTTGGGTGGAACGTGGGCGGAATCCCAAGGGAGCCCAAAAAGTTTGCCAGAATGAGGCCCTAAAATTCCTAGTGGCGGCCCTGTATGCTATACTATATTAAGCATACTATACAGTATGAGCGAAGATCAAAAATTTCCTCTGACAGCACTGATTGATCAATGTATGTAAAGACACGTTCTTCTAATCAGGAATTGTAGTAAAATTGTCTCAATGTATTCGTATAGTTCTAGTAAGAATAACAGAGGAACAATACAATGGAGAATTTGAAGAAAAGATCCAGTATTGTTAATTTATGGGGAATAAAAGCACTTAGACATGTCAGGAAAGCTGACAGCTCCTCTTCTAGTGGTACCAAGGCATAGAATATAGCTCCACTTCTGTATTTCTCTACGCTGGCTCACTAATCAGCGTTAATAAATCTGCTTCCCTGCAGAAATGCTTGCTCAGGATATTCAGGGAGGTTATCACTAAAGGCTTCTCCTTCTTGCGCAACACATTGTGGTGACAGCTTGCATTAAATTAATGACAAATACTTTACTTTAGGATTACACGTGTTTTTGCTTTTAATGCAAGAACTAAATTGAAATCCCAAACAGGTGATTACTACATTTTGGCTTCTTCAGCGAAACAGCCATTAAGGACATTGCGATGGTCCAAGGGCCATACTTCCAGCAGGCATTTGGCTCAGGCTTTCAGGAACATGGACTAAGTTTTAATTAGATTTCCAAGAGATGATGGATGTTGTTCTTTAATGCAAGAATATGTGCTACATTAACAGGACTGTCTGTTTGATTTCCATCTGCAGCCACAGAAAGACCCAGACATGAAGCGGTGAATACCCAGACATGAAGCTTTATAATATTCAATCCAATTCATTCGTCTTTTTTTTTTTCCAAATATAAAATGTTGGCATGCCTAGTAGAGTTTTATTAGACTTGCTTCATTCTTCTCCAGCAATGGGATTTTTACTCTGACTATGAGAGAACACTGATCAGACTTTTTCCTGCAGAAAAATATTAGAATATTTAATGTTCTCACATGAAGAACAAGGTCCACATTATTATTAATCATTATTAATCCATGACAGAATGGCTGTATAACTGAAAGTTTAACTGCATATCCTCACACCTAGCATCATTGACAGCTCCTCAGTGTTGCTCCTCCATGCTGAGATCTCACACTGCTCTGTACAAGCTGCATCTGTCAGACTGGGTGGTGAAGACTGAATACTCTCAGGCCCAGATCTATCACTGACGTAGTAAGATTTCTTATGCAAGGTAAGTTTGCTAGGTTGGCAGAGATGGCCAAAACTGGAAGGAAAATGCCAAAAGCTTCTAAATATTCTGCAAACCTTGCATTGCGCAAACCTTTAACGACTCTTCAAAGTTTTACATGTAAACTCTTTGATGAATCGAGAGCTTAGCCTCTGCCCACTGACTGAACTACCCAGTTTGACTGCCTATTTAATCCCTTCACGACTTTGACACATATATACAGTATGTCAAAGGTCGTGTCTCTGTCTTTGATGCGAGTTCACTTGCTGAGCCCGCACATGAGTTCTGATCATTAGCCATCATGTGCCTCTAACAGCCCTAATGTGCTTCTAGATCAGAGATCTGCCCATGGCAGATAATCAGTTAAATCCCGCTCTCAATGACTGACAGCGGGATATAACACACGCTGGCATGGAGTGCGTCATTCCTCCTTATTGGCACACCTGTGATATGATCGCAGGGCTCCGATGGGTTGTCATGTCAGCCAGAGTCAGCTGATGACCTCTGTGTCTGTCATTATGTTTCTCCTGTGAATGACGACCTGTGGCCGGCATTCAGAGGAGATAGTGATTTCTGCTATACAGAGCAATGCTGATGCCCCTGCTCTGTGTAGCACAAGTAATTGTACGATCGCAGCAAGGGAATGGTAAATACACTAAAAAGTAAAAGAAAGTTTTTAAAAATAAAATAAAAAAACAGATTTACATCACCCCTCTTTCTCCCCATTAAAAGTAAAACAATTAAAAACAAAAATAAACATATTTGGCATCACTGCATTCAAGACATGTCCAAAGTATCAAAATAAAATGTACAGTGCCTTGCGAAAGTATTCGGCCCCTTTAAATTTTTCAACCTTTTCCCACATTTCAGACATCAAACATAAAGATAAAAAAAATAAATTTTATGGTGAAGAATCAACAACAAGTGGGACACAATTGGGAAGTTGAACGAAATTTATTGCTTATTTTAAACTTTAATAAAAAAATAATAAACTTAAAATTGTGGTGTGCAATATTATTCGTCCCCTTTAAGTTAATACTTTGTAGTGCCACCTTTTGCTGCGATTACAGCTGCAAGTCGCTTGGGTATGTGTCAGTATCAGTATTGCACATCGAGAGACTGAAATTCTTGCCCATTCTTCCTTTGCAAATAGCTGGAGCTGAGTGAGGTTGGATGGAGAGCATTTGTGAACAGTAGTTTTGAGCTCTTTCCACAGATTCTCGATTGGATTCAGGTCTGGACTTTGACTTGGCCATTCTAACACCTGGATACGTTTATTTGTGAACCATTCCATTGTAGATTTTGCTTTATGTTTGGGATTACTGTCTTGCTGGAAGATAAAGCTCCGTCCCAGTCTCAGGTCTTTTGCAGACTCCAACAGGTTTTCTTTAAGAATGGTCCTGTATTTGGCTCCAACCATCTTCCCATTAATTTTAACCATCTTCCCTGTCCCTGCTGAAGAAAAGCAGGCCAAAACCATGATTCTGCCACCACCATGTTTGACACTGGGAATGGTGTATTCAGGGTGATGAGCTGTGTTGCTTTTACGCCAAACATATCGTTTGGCATTGTGCCCAATTAGTTTGATTTTGATTTCATCTGACCAGAGCATCTTCTTCCACAAGTTTGGTTTGTCTCCTAGGTGGCTTGTGGCAAACTTTAAACACTTTTTATGGACATCTTTGAGAAATGGCTTTCTTCTTGCCACTTTTCCATAAAGGCCAGATTTGTGCAGTGTGCGACTAATTTTTGTCCTATGGACACTCTCCCACCTCAGCTCTAGATCTCTGCAGTTCATCCAGAGTGATCATGGGCCTCTTGGCTGCATCTCTGATCAGTCTTCTCCTTATTTGAGATGAAATTTTTTCAGGGACGGCCGGGTCTTGGTATATTTGTAGTGGTATGATACTCCTTCCATTTCAGTGCTTCTTGGGATGTTTAAAGTTATGGAATTTTTTTTGTAACCAAATCCTGCTTTAAACTTCTCCACAACAGTATCACTGACCTGCCTGTTGTGTTCCTTGGTCTTCATGATGCTCTCTGTGCTTTAAACAGAACACTGAGACTATCACAGAGCAGGTGCATGTATACAGAGACTTGATTACACACAGGTGGCTTATATTTATCATCATCAGTCATTTAGGACAACATTGGATCATTCAGAGATCCTCAATTAACTTCTGGAGTGAGTTTGCTGCACTGAAAGTAAAGGGGATGAATAATATTGTACGCCCCAATTTTCAGTTTATTCTCTTTTACAAAAGTTTAAAATAAGCAATAAATTTCGTTCAACTTCACAATTGTGCCTCCCTTGTTGTTGATTCTTCACCATAACATTAAAATTTGTATCTTTATGTTTGAAGCTTGAAACGTGGGAAAAGGATGAAAAATTCAAGGGGGCAGAATACTTTCGCAAGGCACTGTAAATTAATCTGATTGGTAAATAGTGTAATGAAAAAAACCATCAAAGACCAGAGTTACAATTTTTTTTTGGTCGCAGCAACATTACAATAAAATGCAAGAGGCGATGAAAATATTACATCTACCCCAAAATGATATCAGTAAAATGTCAGCTCTATTCCATAATCATCAGTGCTATTCCTCATAGTCGGATCAGAACAGTATATGCTCTGAGCCTCACAGAAAATCCTGTGATTTCCAGCAATAGAAGGTCAGTGTTTGGCTGCACAAAATGCTCCCCGACTTTCCTGCTGTTTAGTATTCAGTGTACAGTGGTACCTCACTTAACGAGTAACCCATTTAACGAGAATTTCGCTTAACAAGCAAAGCTTTCTGTAAATTTGTAACCCGCTTTACGAGAAAGCTTTGCTGTACGAGCGAAATCCTCACTGCACAAACTTCCGGTTCCGTCCATCCACCGCGCTCTGACCCGCACTTGCAGTCCACACAAACACACACAAGCACACACACACACAAACACACACACACACGCACGTATGCACATACAGTATTATGCTCACCTTACCTTCCGTTTCATCGCCTGCCTCCTGGGTCCTGTAGTTCGCCGCTGCGCTCCACTCCACACTGTGTATCGGCATCCATAGCGACGAGGGAAGAACTTCCTGTCGCCGCTACTAAAAGGCAGCGCGCTGGCCAATTAGAGGCAAGCGACTCTGCCTTTGACGTCAGCGCTCTGGCCGGGAAGTTCTACCCTTGTCGTTATGGTAACGCGAACACCGCCTGGCCCCGTACCAGAGAACAGCAAGTCCCAGGAGACCGGCGATGGAACGGAAGGTAAGGTGAGCATAATATGTGCGTGCGTGTGTTTGTGTGAGTTTATGTGTGTTTGTACGTGTTTGTGTGTGTTTGTGCATGTGTGGAATGACAGAATTGGGGACCAGGATGGGACATTTAACAAGTTGTGGAAGGAATTGTCTGCATTGCAATGATTTCCTATGGGAAATCTTGCTTTGCTGAACAAGTAACTTGGTTAACAAGCACAGTCCCAGAGCGGATTGTTCTCGTTAAGCAAGGTTCCACTGTACTAGGTATCTCATCTGCTGAGTTTTCATCCTTTTTCCCCTCTAGGACCCTGCGGAGCGCCTCTTCCCTTCAGCTGCTAATCACCTATTATTTCTACTTGGGTTGCAATACTCTCACTTTGACTTGTGCTCCTGATATTCAGTTCCTTCAGACACAGGATTTCCCTTCCTTTTCACAGTCTGCTTGGTACTCCCCTGTACCTACACTACAGTTCAAAAGTTTGGGGTCACCCTGACAATTTTGTCTTTTCCATGAAAAATCATACTTTTATTTTTCAAATCAGTTGCATAATAGAAAATATAGTCCAGACATTGACTAGGTTAGAAATAATAATTTTTATTTGAAATAATACTCCATTTGAAGCAATTCCAGGTTTGCAGACCTTTGGCATTCTAGCTGTTAATTTGCGGAGGAAATCTGGAGATATTTCACCCCATGCTTCCCCCCCTCCCACAGGTTGGATTAGCTTGATGGACACTTATTGTGCACCATACGGTCAAACTGCTCCACACAACAGCTCAATAGGGTTGAGATCTGGTGACTAGGTTGAAATATCCATTACAGATAGAATACCAGCTGCCTGCTTCTTCCCTAAATAGTTCATGCATAATTTGGAGGTGTGCTTTGGGTCATTGTCCTGTTGTAGGATGAAATTGGCTCCAATCAA
Organism: Anomaloglossus baeobatrachus; assembly: GCF_048569485.1. NCBI lineage: Eukaryota > Metazoa > Chordata > Amphibia > Anura > Aromobatidae > Anomaloglossus > Anomaloglossus baeobatrachus. The sequence continues at coordinate 117,534,698 of NC_134353.1, forward strand.
GCGCTGTCCTCCGGGTATGGCATGGCGTTTCAAAATGGAGTGATAGCCTTCCTTATTCAAAATCCCTTTTACATTGTACAAATCTCCCACTTTACCAGCACCAAAGCGACCCCAGACCATCACATTACCTCCACCATGCTTGACAGATGGCGTCAGGCACTCTTCCAGCATCTTTTCAGTTGTTCTGCATCTCACAAATGTTCTTCTGTGTGATCCAAACACCTCAAACTTTGATTTGTCTGTCCATAACACTTTTCCAATCTTCCTCCGTCCAATGTCTGTGTTCTTTTGCCCATATTAGTGTTTTCCGTTTATTAGCCAGTGTCAGATATGACTTTTTCTTTGCTATGCTGGCTTGAAAGCTAGCATCCTGGAGTCGCCTCTTCACTGTAGACGTTGACACTGGCGTTTTGAGGGTACTATTTAAAGAAGCTGCCAGTTGAGGACCTGTGAGCTGTTGATTTCTCAAACTAGAGACTCTAATGTACTTGTCTTGTTGCTCACTTGTGCAGCGCGGCCTCCCACTTCTCTTTCTACTCTGATTGGAGCCTGTTTATGCTCTCCTCTGAAGGGAGTAGTACACACGCCGTTGTAAGAAATTGTCAGTTTCTTGGCAATTTCTCACATGGAATATCGTTCATTTCTAAGATCAAGAATAGACTATCGAGTTTCACATAAAAGTCCTCTTTTTTTGGCCATTTTGAGAGTTTAATAGGAACCAACAAATGTAATGCTCCAGATTCTCAACTAGCTGAAAGGAAGGTGAGTTTTATAGCTTCTCTAATCAGCAAAACTGTTTTCAGCTGTGCTAACATACTTACACAAGGGTTTTCAAGGGATTTCTAAACATCCATTATCCTTCTAACACAGTTAGCAAACACAATGTACCATTAAAACACTGGAGTGGTGGTTGTTTGAAATGGGCTTCTAAACACCTATGTAGATATTGCATTCAAAACGAGATGTTGGCAGCTAGAATAGTCATTTACCAAATTAACAATGTATAGAGTATATTTCTGTTTAATATAATGTTAGCTTCATTGAAAAAAAATGTTCTTTTCTTTCAAAAATAAGGAAATGTCTAAGTGACCCTAAAACTTTTGAACTGTAGTGTAGCTTGACAAAAGGAGTTTGAAGTTTTCGAATGGATCAATGGTCATTCATGAACCGTGTCTAGAGAACTAAAGTGTGTAAATAATTGTGACCATAATAATGTGTATTCAAACTTGTTCTAAATATGCTTTAGAACCATGTTAACTACAGGGGAGATATGCCAAGGGCAGCACATACATACATACATACATACATACATACATACATACATACAGTAAGATTGGTGTAAATGTGAGAATAATATTGTTACAAGACTTCCAGCACTGGATACGCAAGAGATGACACTGCCTGGAAATGTGACCGGAGTTCTCAATGTCAATTTGCAGCAGTGGCAGGGAAAGCAAGGTATCCATGATAGAAGGAAAGATCAATGGAAAGAAAATACAATTCTTCATCTCTAAAAGGCACTTTACACGCTGCGATATTGGTACCGATATCGCTAGCAAGTGCACCCGTCCCCGTCGGATGTGCGTCATGGGCAAGTCACTGCCCGTGGCGCACAACATCGCTTACACCCGTCACACTACTTACCTGCCTAGCGACGTCGCTGTGACCGGCGAACCGCCTCCTTTCTAAGGGGGCGTTTCGTTCGGCGTCATAGCAACGTCACTAAGTGGCCGCCCAATAGCAGAGGAGGGGTGGAGATGAGTGGGCCAAACATCCCGCCCACCTCCTTCCTTCCTCAATGCCGGCGGGACGCAGGTATGGGGAGTTTTCTCGTTTCTACGGTGTCACACATAGCGATGTGTGCTGCCGCAGGAACAACAGACAACCTCACTACTCACCTGTCAACGATTTTTGGTGTTGGAGCGACCTCTTCAATACCAACGATTTTTACCTCTTTTGCGATCGTTTTAGGTCGCTCAGAGGTGTTACATGCTGCGATGTCGCTAACGACGCCGGATGTGTGTCACAAACACCATGACATCGACGATATATCGTTAGCGATGTCGCAGCGTGTAAAGCACCCTTTAGTGTCATTGGTAAAACCACAGCTTGAATGGCCGAGTTCTAGTTCACCGAGAGGACAATCTAGAGGTGGATATATTCCAGACCTGAGCTAAGACTAAATAAAATGATTGTTGTAATTACAGTAATTCCTGGAACTAAAGCAAAACTGACTTTAAAATGTAAATGGCTACTGAGTACCAAAGAGGATCTCCGGGTAAGTGACACGTTCTGTCCTATGATTTGTAAGCATCAAATCGTTAAAAGGCTTATGGACCTTCCTGGAGTATGAATATCCAGATACTCTTGTGAAAATGGAAATCAAAAAGCGCCTCTTAAATTTTTCTTGTTGACAGGGGTGAAAGATAATGCTTTATTTACTTCCCTCTCAGTGATTAGATTCTGCTATTTAATGGCTCAGTCTGGATTAGAAAGTCCAAATTCAAATAGTCTATTAGGAAATTCTGATAATAGGGTGTGCTCCCGAATAATCCAAAGGGAAGAAAAGCAACAGAGGGTCCTTTTCTATATAGTAAAACAATCATTAAAGAATTAGAAGTACGGTCGATTAATTGTAATAAGAATGTGTAATTTTTCATTTCTCCTGTAGCGGCGCTGCTGCAAAAATTGAAGGTGCTCTGCTGAGTTTCTTCCCACTTTATATATGATCGATTATTATTTCATCAACTGTTTCAAGGGGGATTATTCCCTCCCCCTGTTAGAATTAGCATAAGTATTATACAAACGATTCACTTTTTCCCTTGCAGGACTTGAATGAGGTCATACCCATGTTACCAGAAGGGGCGGGGCCAACAAAGCTGATACTACGAAGCAACATTTTTCTGTTTGCTGAGGCCCTGCCCCTTCTGATCACATGAACCACTAAAAATATAAACATGAAGAGTGGTAAAGCATTACTGCTATAGGGATACTATGAACAATGAAACATACACTTAGCTATCTGGAAAAAATGAAATACAGGAAAAATGGCATTGCAAAAGTGCTATGAATATTTGAAAGTAGTAGAGATGTTTAGCAAATGTATTGATCAATACAAATGAGCCCGAAAACCAACGACAAGGTAATCTCTAATTTTTCAGTAACCTAACCTTAATGCCTTTTTATGTGCTATTAAAAATCTGCAAGTATTGGCAGACAGGCTCCTGGCTATATAGGATCATGAATAGAGTGTGGTAATAGCGCAGGGTTCTGGGTTCTCAGTCAGAAAAAACGCATGCTAATCAGAAAAAAGACCAACTGGAACACCTATATGTGTGAATTAGGTGATGGCCTAAAAATACATATAGGTGTTCCAGTCAGTCTTTTTTTTTATTAGCCTTCTGATCACATGGGTATGACCTCATACATGTGCTGCAAGGGAAAAAGTGAATTGTTTGTATAATACTTATGCTAATTCTAATAGGGAGAGGGGATAACTATGAATTCCCCCAAGATATTATCTGATCCTCCGCTGCTGTCACTCAAGAAGCAGCCGATTTTATAATGTTTACTTTGTTGGGTTTCAAAAGCTAAATATCAGAGCTGACCACTACAGATAGGTCCAGAAATATTTGGACAGTGACACAATTTTCGCGAGTTGGGCTCTGCATGCCACCACATTGGATTTGAAATGAAACCTCTACAACAGAATTCAAGTGCAGATTGTAACGTTTAATTTGAAGGTTTGAACAAAAATATCTGATAAAAATTGTAGGAATTGTACACATTTCTTTACAAACACTCCACATTTTAGGAGGTCAAAAGTAATTGGACAAATTAACCAAACCCAAACAAAATATTTTTTTCTCTATCGTTTCATTGGGGGACACAGGACCATGGGTTATGCTGCTGTCACTAGGAGGCTGACACTAAGTAAACAGAAAAAGTTAGCTCCTCCCCAGCAGTATAACCCCTGAGCCGGAGGCGGGCTCAATCAGTTTTTTGCTTAGTGTCGTAGGAGGCTGATGTGGGCCGACTGGGCCCCCTTCAGCCACTTGATTTTTTGCGTATATTTTTTCATTTTTCTCTCGGCGACGCTCGTCGCTCTCATCTGTGGTAATTCTTTTTTTCTGCAGGTATAGTTTTCTCTACCTCAGCTCTCGCAGCCCGTGTGGGTACCACTCCCCTGGGTCGCAGAAGCTTGACTCGTCGGGCCCTCTCCCCCGTCCAATTCCACCGTACCACTCCCGGGTTGGCACGCGGGGCTAATCCTTCCTGGGCACCCCCTATTCACCCTGCGGTATCACCCCAAAGGGTGCAAGGGGCATACAGCAGGGACTGGACCTCGCAGCGCGTCTGGATGATGATCGGGCCCGCAGCGCTGCTTCACTACAGAGGGGCTCCCTGCCCTCACCAGCGTCCACCTCCCTGCCTGCCTGCCTGCCTCATTCTTCTTCTACGGCCCGCAGCCAGCCTTCCGGTGTGCGGAGCACACGGACACAGGTGCAGAGCCCCACGCCTGCACACTGCCAGATGCGGCGCCGCCGACCAGGTAGGACACTCCCCCTACCTTCTCCCGGGATAGGCCCCGGTCTGGGCCTACTCACCGAGCACCCCGGCCTCGCCCCCATTCGGCGCTGGAGTCCACACATGCAGGGCTCGGCCGGTGCCCGGACATCGCTGCCGCGCCGGTCTCTACCTTCCCCTGCGCCGGCTGTTTTCAAATTTAGGCCCCGGTCCGGGCCTACTCACCGGGCGCCCCGGCCACGTCCCCATCCGGCGCTGGAGTCCCTCTCCACACCTGCAGCGCTCATCGCTGCCGTGCCGCCGCTCCCGCAGATAGAATCGCCGGTCTCTATATTCCCCTGCGCCGGCTGCCTCAAAATTTAGGCCCCGGCTTCGGCCCTGTCTCCGGCGTCCCAGGCCTGCCCCCCGCCGCATCGCTATTGGTCGCCGGCCGCTCCGTCTCCGCCCTCCGCTCAGCCCCAGGCATCACAGTGGGGGCGGTGGATGCTTTTTCCCGCTCTCCTGGGCCCGCCTCCAGCCTCCTCAGCGTCCATTTTAAAAAAAAAAAAAAAGGTGATTATGGCAAACTCCCGGTATGCGGTTTGCTGATGCTGCAGCAGCCCGTATATCAGGGAAAAATAGACCCAAGTCTTCCATGATTATTAAATTCAGTGGGGTTTTTTATCAGGGCTTGCGTTTTGTACATTATATTTTAACCCTTCAGGTACTTTTTTCGGGCTTTGCATCAGGACACATCCCAATAGGGTTAGTCTATAGAGTTCTCAGAGCTGAGTTTTCTAGTTATTTGGGACCGGTAGCTCAAGGTTGCGGTTCCCTTAATGGTAATTTCCCACACATAATGGCAGATTAGTGTTGACAGCTACCGCAGCCCCTGACACCGCACGCCCCTGTATCTCGCCCCTGCCGGCTGGTTAACGCCCTGTCTCAGGCCATATATTCCCTCGCTGACGTCCCTCGGGTTCGTGCGCATGCGCTGCGTCCCCCGCCGACGCTTGGTCATACCATCCACAGAACGGCGCCATTCCCTCGGGGGGACGAGTCCCGTACCAGGGACCTTTTTCCTAGGCTAGAAGCGGACCCGCCAGGTCTCGTCTTTCGTGGCCCCCCAGTTTTCCACCTTATTCCCCAGGTCCAGACTGCCCTTCCTACGGTAGTCTTACGACCTCTCGGGTGTTGGCCCAGGCTTTCCATCTCCGCTGGACTCCGAGCAGGACCTGGATGTTTTGGCGCAGGACGAATTAGCATGCTAGAAAAGGTGAGTCAAGCCGTAAGGCTACGGACAGCCCCTCTTCTCTCCGTGCACCCACGTCTCCTTTAGGGCGTTTGGAGCAGACCCTTGATGTGCTCGGGGGACATCCAGAGTTCGCCGAGTTACCGCGTGTTCACAGACAACTACCAGACACGACGTTTACCTGCGGTAAGCCATGTCATTGTCATTTTTCCCTTCTCCAAAAGGGTTTTCGGAGAGTATGGCCATGCTACACGGGAGTCTTTGATTGATCACAGACATCTACCAGACACGGCGTTTACCAGCGGTAAGTCGTGTGTCTTTGTCATTATCATTCCCCCGAAGGGCTCTGGAGAGAGGGGGCAGTCACCTTGCAGTGACGAAGAGGGCAGGCCCCTGCGGTTTCAGTGGAATACAGTTCGCCGTGTGACTGTGTTATCACGGATAATCCCAGGCCTCGATTTTTACCAGTGGTAAGTCCTTTTATTGTCATTACCCTTTCTAGAAAGGGGCTCCGAAAGGAAGGGGCACCCCACCCTGTAGTCAACCCGCCTGTGTTCCTCCGGGTTTCTCGTCCCGAACGTGGCGTCCCTCAGAGATTCAGCGAACTCCATACGCAGCGGACCAAGTTCCACCTATGCCGTCCCAGGACTGGTTATCATCTTCAGTGAGTACCCTCTCTTCACATACCTGGGGCCTGCCTCCTGCTCGGCCTGAGCCTCTACCATCAGTGTGTCCACCCGTCGAGACCTCTGACTCGGGATCAGGAACGCAGATTCGACATCTAGGAGGTCACTGACTTCCCTTCCGACTTTAGGGAACGCCCCTCTGAAGATAGGCGAGTCCAGTGGCCCCCCTTGGCTACGTCAGGGTAGAGTACTTCTATCCCCTAGTCTACGTAAGGGAAGGATTCATCCCTTTCCCTGCTTCGACCCAGATGCATCAGGATCGTCCCCTCACACTAGGTCCCAGCCCGTTCACGCCGCACCCGTCAGGAAGCCTCTATCCCTCCAACAGCCCCTCCGCCTTGCGTGGCAGTGGACCGTTCCAGTTTTTTATAAGAGCGCTTGCAGGGATCACTGTCCCTGCGCACCCTACTCTACAGGGCTGCTAGGTTCTCCACGCCCAAGTACGGCCGGGAGGCCCAGAGTTCTCCCTTCATGGATCCTTGCTTGAGGTTTAGACCGTCATATTCACTTTTCACTACTAGGGTAGCTGAGATACCGGAAGGAGTCTCCCCAGACCCCAGCTCTGTCCATCATCCCTTAGGCACGGTTTTTTCGAGCCCGTTCAGAGGTAGCTACTCCTCACGCAGGAATAGTTTTTCCTTCCTGGCACAGAGTCCCGCGTACCCTTGCCACCCGCTCCCGTTTTTGGCTATGCGAGCCCTCGGCAGTCTGTGCACTTACCAGTTTTCATCCCTTACTCTCCAGTGGACCACACTGAAGATCGAAGACAAAGAGGGTTCCGTCTTCGCGGGTGATCCGCCAATCTTCTCATAGCGGACCAGTCTTCGAAACCGTCCCTTGGGAAGCTTCCCTTCCCTCCTCTGGAGGATATTATCAACCGTCACCAGTCTCCCGTGCTAGGGTATGCTACCCCCGCCATTCCTCGGCACAGTCCCAAGGGACAGCCCTAGAGCGTTGTCTCCCCTTCAACATTCCGGAAGCCAGAGCCATCCGGTTAGCACGACTACAATTTCTTCTCTGGGTCGGGGTTTTGACCAGTCAGGTTCCAGTCGGGCCATGCCACAGCGGTGACGTGCATCATCCACCAGGTAGACGCAGAGAGTGTCATGGCAAGGGAAGAGGCCAAGAGGATCTTGCCCTGGGACGGGTCCCTTAACTCGCTAGCCTCGGCAGTACATCCCTAGCATGGATGTTTTGGACGGCCGATTTTTTCGGTAGGAAAGACCTCCCTTAGGAAAAGGGCTCCTCAACAGGGAAGTCACCAGTCAGTTCCCTGGCGAGGGAAGACCTCCAGTCGTGGACCTATTGTTCTCCCGTTCCAGCTTTCAAGTCAATGGTGCTTCGAGTGTGCCACCTGCTCTGGACTAGGTGACGACGCCCTCGACCGGCCGTGTAGCCTTTTCAGGTTCTCCTGCATCTTCCCGCAGCTTCCCATGGTCTCGAGGGTTCTCAGGATGGACCAAGGAAACGATGCCTCTGGAGTGACCCAGGCGAGCATAGTTCGCATAGCCTACTCAACTCCTCACGGAGGCCCCGGGGCTCTTTCCCGACCGCCAAGTTCTCCGTGTCGGGGCCCCTCTCTTCTACCAGGACTCAAAGGTCCCAAGTTCGACGGGCTCACCAGTGGATCCCGGGTGCTGCCTCGGTCAGGTCTGTTGACAAGAGGATTACAGACAACGTTGAGGGCCGGGAATCCAGTTTCCTCCAGGATTTATTTCCACTAGGAAAGAGCTCCCCGGTGAGTGAGGACCACTTCTTCCCTCCTTCTTGCTGGCATTCTTCCAGTCAGATCCGAATGCGGCCCTCTCGCGCGTCCCTGTATCGGCCAGGTTTCGGCCCGTTTCGCTTCGGTTTTTTCGGAGTCTTTTCACTTCCCGTCCTCCAATCAGAGCCTTCGCTCAGAGAAGCGTCCATCTGGCTCGGCTGTTTCATCGTTCGCTAAAAACGTGGGTCCTTATTCCAGTGAGGGGTTCGTTCAAGGTACCCCTTTTTTCCCGGCTCCACCTGTTTTTGTTAGGTGGGCTCCTCGTGGACATTTCGTTGTTACAGACAGCATTGGGGCGGACAGCCCTCTTGTCGTTCTTTCCCCCCTTTGTGTTTTCCAGCTCCTCCAGCAGGACAAGGGGAGGCTCCGGCCAGAACTCTTCGTTTCTGTCCAAGGCAGCTCGCTGTTTCCTCCAGAAGAGGTGTTTAGTTTTCGGTTTTCGGTCCTAGTCTCCTCTCTCAGCCGGAAAGGGGCCTAGTTCGTTCCAGAACTGGTACGAGCCCTCAGTCTTACATGTCTGCAGGACTCCCTTTTCGGTTACACCGACAACCAGTCCACCCCGCCACGCCGCTCCCAAGGGGCGCATGCCGGCGCCAGGGGCCAGAATTTTCACATGGATCCATTACTCCATAGGTGAAGACTATCGCATGAAGGGCGGACTTCCGCCGCGGTCTACCGAGCAAGGGGTACCCTTTGGACGATTGGACTCCAGATGTCGACCGTCCAGGTTCCCTGGGCCGCCACCCGATCTAGTCGGCATACCTTTACTAGTTTCTACCAGGGTCACACCCAAGCTTCGGCAGAGGCCAGTCTTGGAGTAAGGTTTGCGGGTGGCAGTAGCACACCTGTAACAACGTAGGTGCTTGTAGGTCTGGCGCGAGCCCGACAGGGGGAAGCGGTTGCCTTCCTATCTCCGGTCATGGTTTTTCTTCCCACCCAGGGACTGCTTTTGGACGTCCCATGGTCCTGTGTCCCAGAATGAAACAATAGAGAAAGAAGGATTTTTGTGTACTCACCGTAAAATGTCTTTCTCTGAGTCTTCATTGGGGGACACAGCACCCACCCTGCTTGTGTTATTGGTTATATATATTACCTGTCGGTTGCCTCAGTGGCCATTTCCCCAGGCCACTGGTCACACGATTACTGTTCATAGTTTTTATCTTGTTTTATCCAGGATTGTTTGATTCTCCTCCTACTGCTTGTGCATTAAACTGATTGAGCCCGCCTCCGGCTCAGGGGTTATACTGCTGGGGAGGAGATAACTTTTTCTGTTTACTTAGTGTCAGCCTCCTAGTGACAGCAGCATAACCCATGGTCCTGTGTCCCCCAATGAAGACTCAGAGAAAGAGATTTTACGGTGAGTACACAAAAATCCTTCTATTTTCAATATTTTGTTGCGAATCCTTTGGAGGCAATCACTGTCTTAAGTCTGGAACCCATGGACATCACCAAACGCTGGGTTTCCTCCTTCTTAATGCTTTGCCAGGCCTTTACAGCCGCAGCCTTCAGGTCTTGCTTGTTTGTGGGTCTTTCCGTCTTAAGTCTGGATTTGAGCAAGTGAAATGCATGCTCAATTGGGTTAAGATCTGGTGATTGACTTGGCCATTGCAGAATGTTCTACTTTTTTGCACTCATGAACTCCTGGGTAGCTTTGGCTGTATGCTTGGGGTCATTGTCCATCTGTACTATGAAGCGCCGTCCGATCAACTTTGCGGCATTTGGCTGAATCTGGGCTGAAAGTATATCCCGGTACACTTCAGAATTCATCCGGCTACTCTTGTCTGCTGTTATGTCATCAATAAACACAAGTGACCCAGTGCCATTGAAAGCCATGCATGCCCATGCCATCACGTTGCCTCCACCATGTTTTACAGAGGATGTGGTGTGCCTTGGATCATGTGCCGTTCCCTTTCTTCTCCAAACTTTTTTCTTCCCATCATTCTGGTACAGGTTGATCTTTGTCTCATCTGTCCATAGAATACTTTTCCAGAACTGAGCTGGCTTCATGAGGTGTTTTTCAGCAAATTTAACTCTGGCCTGTCTATTTTTGGAATTGATGAATGGTTTGCATCTAGATGTGAACCCTTTGTATTTACTTTCATGGAGTCTTCTCTTTACTGTTGACTTAGAGACAGATACACCTACTTCACTGAGAGTGTTCTGGACTTCAGTTGATGTTGTGAACGGGTTCTTCTTCACCAAAGAAAGTATGCGGCGATCATCCACCACTGTTGTCATCCGTGGACGCCCAGGCCTTTTTGAGTTCCCAAGCTCACCAGTCAATTCCTTTTTTCTCAGAATGTACCCGACTGTTGATTTTGCTACTCCAAGCATGTCTGCTATCTCTGTGATGGATTTTTTCTTTTTTTTCAGCCTCAGGATGTTCTGCTTCACCTCAATTGAGAGTTCCTTAGACCGCATGTTGTCTGGTCACAGCAACAGCTTACAAATGCAAAACCACACACCTGTAATCAACCCCAGACCTTTTAACTACTTCATTGATTACAGGTTAACGAGGGAGACGCCTTCAGAGTTAATTGCAGCCCTTAGAGTCCCTTGTCCAATTACTTTTGGTCCCTTGAAAAAGAGGAGGCTATGCATTACAGAACTATGATTCCTAAACCCTTTCTCCGATTTGGATGTGAAAACTCTCATATTGCAGCTGGGAGTGTGCACTTTCAGCCCATATTATATATATATATATAATTGTATTTCTGAACATGTTTTTGTAAACAGCTAAAATAACAAAACTTGTGTCACTGTCCAAATTTTCCCTGCCGCCCATGACAGCACCACATGAGAGATAGGTTCCGCCCACATCAGGACAGGAAACCCACTGATAAAAAGGCGGTACCTCTCCTCCACATCAGTTTGGTTTCCTGTCCTGGTATGGACAACCCATTGCTGTCCCAGGTCCGACCCGGTGTGGAAGCCTGGTACTTACCTGAAGCCGGTGCTCGGGCCTGGCTGCACCCCCCCTCGGTCTCAGACCTCTGCGGCGGTGAGGCGCGGGCGTGGAGCGGGAGCTCGGCCCGGCGTCGCTCCAGGGATGTGCGCACTCACGGCGGCCGCTGGAAGGCTTGTCCCTGCTGTGCAGCACGCTGGAGTGAAGCTGGACGCTCCGGCCGGAAGTGACGCGATTCCATGGTGACGTGCGCAATGCGACCAGGAAGTGACTGGTGTGCGCATGCGCACTAGGATCCAAGATGGCGGCGCCCATGTAACGAGGGATCTCTGTTTCAAATATGACCGGCGCTTGGGACTGGTGAGTTTTTTCTCCTCCATTGTTACCATTATGGCAGGAGATTCACCCCGCAGCAAGGAGCAGCGCAAGGAGTCGCCACAGCGTGGCTCGGAACGCGGCTCTGCGGATCGTTCCCGGAAGGCTGTATCCAGTCTGGGCAGCGTTCGGTCGGTGGGTCCCAAGAGCTCCAAGGGAGATAAGAATCCGCCTCCTGATCCGGTATTGCCAGGAGTCGTGGGGGTGAGTGGACTTCGTGGTCTTCCATGTTTCTAAGTCCCCGTTTCCGTGTCCCCTCTCTTGTTAGGTACCGAAAAAATGTGCCTCCAAGCAGCGTCACAAGGAATGTGCCATATGCCAATCCTCCCTGTCTTCGGATTACACCAAGGCCCTGTGTGCAGGCTGTATCCAACAGACCCTACTCAAAGAGGGGCCGGGGTTCTCATCTGAATTGCGTTCCATTATCAGAGCAGAAGTACAGGAGTCCCTTAAATCCCTTAAGGGGGGCAAGAGGCGCAAGAAATCCCGTCATCCTAAGCTGTCTACTCCCGATACCTCGGCGGGTTCGGCTCAGGGCTCTCGGTCGTCGGGCTCCTCGGGATCCTCCCCCTCCGATTCTGGCTCCTCTTCCGATGAAGGTGGTCGTCCTTGTTTCCCTACAGCAGACGTAGGACCTTTGGTGAAGGCGGTACGTTCGACCATGGGCATAGTGGACCCCAGGGGGCCCGAATCTACCCAGGATGTCATGTTTGGGGGCTTGGATTCCAGGAAGCGTAAGGGGTTTCCCATTCCCCAGAAGGTTCAAAGTCTCATTGCTGACCAGTGGAAAAAAGTGGACAAAAGGTTGAATCTTAGCTCTTCCCTTAAACGGAAGTACCCTGTGGATGAGGAAGCGTCTACCTCTTGGGATAGAACCCGGAAAATTGATGTCGCTATTGCCAAGGCGTCTCGTTCCACTACCTTGCCGTTTGAGGACTTGGGGTCCCTTAAGGATCAGCTGGATAGGAAGGCTGATGGTTTTCTGAGAGGTACATGGGAGTCTACGGCAGGTGGCTTGCGCCCTGCCGTGACCAGCGCCTGTGTTGCCCGGTCTTTAATGGTGTGGCTTCAGCAGTTAGAAGACCAGTTGCGCAATGACACTCCTAGGAAAGATATTATCTCGTCCTTGCCCTTAATACAGGGTGCTGCTGCCTTTATGGCTGATGCCTCGGTTGATTCTTTAAGACTATTTGCCAGGTCGGCGGCGCTTTCCAATTCCGCGCGTCGGGCCCTCTGGCTGAAAACTTGGAAGGGTGATGTCCAATCCAAGGGGCGACTATGCAGCATGCCTTGTGAAGGTGCCTATCTTTTTGGCTCTGGCCTGGACGACCTCCTCACTAAGGCATCCGATAAGAAACAGGGGTTTCCAGTTTTTCCGGTGGCGTCCTCTCGCAGCCGGCCCTTTCGGAGACGTCAGTTTTTCGCAAAGAAGTCTCAAAAACCGCAAGATCAGTGGAAGGACCGTAGAAAGAATAGCTCGGGCTTTCTCTTTGGCAAGCACTCCGATAATAAGCCCAAGCCCTCTCAATGACGCCTGTCATCAGGTAGGGGGTCGGCTGTCCCTCTTCCTCCATGCATGGCAGGCAATCTCCTCCAACAAGTGGCTCCTTCAGATTGTGGCGGAAGGGTTAAAATTGGACTTCCGTTCACCCCCTCGGGGGTCTCTCATAATAACATCCTTGCGGTCCCCAGAGCGGCAGATGGCCTTGGAAGTAGAAGTGCTAACTCTCCTCTCGAGGAAAGTCGTTCAGGAGGTCCCCATAGGTCAAGAAGGGGACGGCTTTTACTCCACTCTGTTTCTGGTTCGGAAGCCGGACTCCACCTTCCGCACCATCTTCAACCTGAGAAGCTTGAATTTGCATCTGGTGCAGCGAGCCTTCAAAATGGAGACCATGAAGTCAACTGTCAGACTGTTGTATCCAGGGTGTTTTATGGCGGTCCTCGACTTGAAGGACGCCTATTATGACATCCCTATTTTTCCGGCTCACCAGCGGTTCCTCAGGTTCGCACTACACGTCTCCGGGAGGCTGAGACACTTCCAATTCGCAGCGCTGCCATTCGGGCTTTCCATGGCCCCGCGGATCTTCACCAAAGTCCTCGCAGAGGTCATGGCACATGTCAGGGAACAGGACATATTGATCGTTCCGTATCTGGACGACCTCCTGATAGTGGGTCAGTCGGAGTCTCTATGTGCGGCTCATGTGACCAGGGTCATCACCATCCTGGAAGGCCTGGGGTGGGTGGTGAATCTGCGGAAGTCCAGACTCCAGCCTCTCCAATGTCAGGTCTTCCTGGGTCTCGTCCTGGACTCTACGAGTCAGTTGTGCCACCTGCCGGTGGACAAGGTCACCAGGATCTTGTCCTTAATCTCTTCCGTAAGGAGTTGCCCAGGCATGTCCTTACGGCAGGCTATGTCGCTGGTCGGGACTCTTACCTCTTGCATCCCAGGGGTGTGGTGGGCCCAACTGCATTCCAGAATCCTCAAGTTGGAGGTCCTTCGGTTTCAGAGACTGTTTGGAGAAGAAGTTGACCCTGTCTGCAGACTCCTTGCACTCCCTGGGTTGGTGGCAGGACCCCTCTCACCTCCGGACGGGGGTTCCTTGGCTTTCCCCGGTCACGGACACTATAGTCACGGATGCCAGCCATTGGGGGTGGGGCTCCCATCTGCGCCAACATTTGCTTCAAGGTCCCTGGGACGCTCGGTTGGTCAGACAGTCCTCAAACTACAGGGAGCTCATGGCGGTTCTCAAGGCACTGGAAGGGTTCCTCCCCTTCTTGAGAGGTCGCCATGTTCGGGTCCTTTCAGACAACAGGGTGACTGTGGCGTACGTCAACCATCAGGGAGGCACCAGATCCCCTTCTCTTCTGGCTCTGACTATGCGCATCTTCCAGCTAGCCGAACAACATCTCTCCTCATTGACAGCTCTTCATATCAAGGGGGCGGAAAACGAGGAGGCAGACTTCCTCAGCCGGCACTGTCTCAGTCAGGGGGAGTGGTCCTTGGACCCGGGGGTCTTTCGCAAGCTCACGCTTCTATGGGGTGCCCCTGTTCTCGACCTGTTCGCTACCAAGGCGAATCGGAAAGTGGGCAGGTTCTGCTCTCTCAACCCCCGAGACGATTCTGTTGCCCTCGATGCCTTCCAGATGTCTTGGTCTCACGGCCTCCTGTACGCGTTTCCTACCCTGATCCTGTTGCCTTCGGTTCTCCGGAAAATCCGGACCGACAGTGCGGAGGTTATTCTCATCGCCCCCTTCTGGCCGAAACGGGCATGGTTTTACTGGCTGCGGACTCTGTCTCTGGTGGATCCTTGGGTTCTCCCGGACGCCCCTCATCTCCTGTCCCAGGGCCCAGTCCGTCACCCCCCCGACCCGGCTCTCCATTTGACGGCTTGGCGTTTGAGCGGCGGCTGCTAGCTCGACGGGGGTTTTCCTCTTGCTTAATCGATACTCTTCTTCGCAGTAGGAAAGTAGTCACCACGGCCATTTACGGTAGGGTCTGGAAGCGCTTTCTCCTTCAGTCGGGGGCTCGGGCGGAGGGCCCCCCTCCTATCTCGGCTATTCTAGAATTCCTCCAGAGGGGGTTGGAATTGGGGCTCTCCACCAGTACGCTCAAGGTGCAGGTATCGGCCTTAGGGGCACTGTTTCATTGTAGTCTGGCACAGAATGAATGGATTTGCCGGTTCATTAAGTCTAAGTCCAGGTCTGTACCTGTTCAGGCTCCCAGGGTTCCCCCATGGGACCTTAATTTAGTGTTGGATGCCCTCACAGGGCCACCGTTTGAGCCCTTAGGGGAAGTCCCTCTCAAACTGCTGTCCTTTAAGGTTTTTCTCCTCGTCGCACTCACCTCGGCCAGGCGGGTGGGGGATCTCCAAGCCTTGTCTGTGGTTCACCCTTATACCCAGATTCTGGATGATAGGGTAGTGTTGCGGACTGATCCCTTCTACTTGCCCAAGGTTTCTACACCTTTTCATCGGTCCCAAGAGATCGTGCTCCCTTCCCTCTGTGACCCCCCTCGGAACGAGAAGGAGGCTAGGTTACACACGTTGGATGTCCGGAGGGCCTTAGTCACGTACCTAGATAGGACTAGGGAATGGAGGAAGTCTCAGGTCCTGTTTGTCACTTTTCAGGGGCAGTCCAGGAGGCATGGGGCTTCTAAGGCTTCCTTGGCCAGATGGGTCAGGGATGCCATCGGTTTGGCGTACTCGGCTAAAGACGCCACTCCTCCTCCGGGCATAAGGGCGCACTCCACTAGAGCAGTGTCTACGTCTTGGGCAGAGAGGGCGGATGCCTCTATTGACCAGATCTGTCGGGCGGCTACTTGGTCGTCTCCTGGGACTTTCTTTCGGCACTATAGGCTGGACTTGTCCTCCACAACTGACCTTTCCTTTGGGAGACGGGTCTTGCAGGCGGTGGTCCCTCCCTAAGGTGGATGGTCTATATAAATCTCTCATGTGGTGCTGTCATGGGCGGCAGGGAAAAATCTTAATTACTCACCGGTAATGGGATTTTCAATAGCCCATGACAGCACCCTTAGTTCCCCCCCTATTCACTGGTTGTGGGCACCCTTCGGGGAGTGTTAGTTATGGGTGTTTTTCCTTGGGTGGTGGTATGATTAATCTGTTTGTTGTGTTTTGTTGGTCCTCTCTGGCTCTGAAAACCTACTGATGTGGAGGAGAGGTACCGCCTTTTTATCAGTGGGTTTCCTGTCCTGATGTGGGCGGAACCTATCTCTCAAGTGGTGCTGTCATGGGCTATTGAAAATCCCATTACCGGTGAGTAATTAAGATTATTTCTGGACCTAACTGTATGTAGAGAATCAGCCTGATAGTGCCAGTACAGCACTGGCTTTAGGTTATATACGAAAATCCTGGTGATTGGTTCCCTTTAATGAATCAGGAGCTTCATACTCCACCCCATCAACAAAACTGGTGTGCAGATTGCTGTTCTTCAAGAATCAGGGCCTAAGTCTATGCCATAATTTCCCATTGCTGTTGAAACCACTTCAGGCTTTAACTCAAAAAAATAGCATCAAAACTTAAAGTGCACCAATCAGCAGCATTTTCCTATATAACCTAAAGCCAGTGCTATACTAGCACTATTAGGCTGATTCTCTACATACCTGTAGTTGTTAGCTTGGATGTACAGGTTTTGAAATCCAAGCAAGTAAAGTTTGCGAAATGTACAGCTTTTTGATTGGCAGCATCTGAGGGGCAGATAATAGCTGGGTTGGGTATTCATAGTGATTTCCGCCGAACTGCCTGTCCATCCTTCCCCTTTTATTTATGCTAATTCCATTATAGCATTTTACTAATGGTTGTGACCAGGGGCGTAACTACCGCGGTCACGACTGTGACCAGGCCCGGCAGCTTAGGGGCTCACTCTGCAGATCAGCAAGCAGCTCCTTTCTGTGAGAGGAGCTGCGCTGATCTGGTGCAGACCATGCGGCCGCTATATGACCCGGTGCCGCCCCCCTCCTTCGTCATCACGCTCAGCAACAATGAAGAAGCGTGGAGCGTCCCGTGTAGCTCCACGCTCCTTCATTCTCCCTCTGTGCCTGCACGATGACGTCACTCCTGTGCGTCCGCTGTGCTCAGACAAAGAGACACAGAGTGCAGGGCGGGAGGACGGCGACCGCAGCTGCAGGGGAACGGATGAGAGATGACAGAGCAGCGAGAGAACGAGGACACGTGACGACAGCAGCGGGGGAACGAGAAGACTGGTAAGAACTTGTTTGGTTTTTTTTGTTTTTTTTAAATCAGTGCATACCTGGGTCCGGGAGATAGAAGCATGGGGGGCAGCCAGCAGTATGCATGGAGCATGGGGGGCTGCCAGAAGTATACATGGAGCATGGGGGGCTGCCAGCAGTATACATGGAGCATGGGGGGGGGCTGCCAGCAGTATACATGGAGCATGGGGGGGGCTGCCAGCAGTATACATGGAGCATGGGGGGGCTGCCAGCAGTATACATGGAGCATGGGGGGGCTGCATCATACATGGAGGCCTGGGGTGAATTATAATATATGGAGGACTATGGAGCGTAGTATAATATTTGGAGTACTATGGGGTGAATTATAATACATGGAGAACTATGGGAAATGCATTATATTACATGGAGGACTATGTAGCTGCATTCTAATATATGAAGGGTTATGTGGGACGTTTTGTGCTGAGGGAAAAGGGCTCTTTCCTTCAGCACCCAACTTTCCCATGCTCTGCTATACATCTCTTAGCACCCAGCTTTTCCATGCTCTGATATGGGAAAGGTGGGTGCTGAGGGAAAGATGTATAGCAGAGCATGGGGAAGCTAGGTGCGAGGACAAGATGGATATCAGAACATAGGGAAGCTGGGTGCTGAGGGAAAGAGCCAAGTGTCAGTGTCATTATCCTATACATCAAGTGTCGGTGTACGTAGAGGGTGGCCCATGTCTGAACTTTGCACCGGGGCACATCAAACTCTAGTTAAGCCACTGGTTGTGACTATATCCCAGTAGCTAGAAGGACCTTGGGCGTGACTGGCTTAGTTAGTGGACAGGAAGGTGGGAAGAAATCACTATGAAAACCCACCCCAGCTATTATCTGCTACGCAGCTGCTGCTAATGAAAAAGCTGCTCATTTTACAAACTTTACTTGCTTGGATTTCAAAATCTATACATCCTAGCAGACAACTAGAGGTATGTATAGAATCAGCATGATAGTGCCAGTGTAGTGTGATGCCCTGTCAAAACCAGGTAGTCACAAATAGGCCTCTGCATAACACCTTCCCTCATTAGGAAAAACACAGCCAACCAGAAACCCTAGTCACCCCCCCTTAGGGAAAGATAGACACACTAGTGGGCGTGACCAGGCGGTTGGGACATGCCCACCCAGGGGTCCAGACAACTCGAGGCGGCAAAACAGGCAGAAATTGTTTGGAGCTGTTTGGAAAGGAGTGTGGGCTGGAGCTAGGTGTGGCTCCATCAGGAAAGTTCAAGTTGAACAACTATGACTATGTAAATTCATAATCACAATCACTATCAATTTATGAACACACCACCAAAAGCAATATCAGTTCATGAATACATCACCGGATCCACCATTAGCATCAGGACATGAGTACATCACCTGAACCATCATCAATACATGAACACAGCCCTAGCATGACCATCGTTACATAAATACATCCCAGAAGCACCATCAGTACATGAATACAGCAGCAGATGCACCATAATTACATGACTATAACACCAAAATCATCATCCGTATCTAAATACAGCACCGAAACAATTATCAGTACATGAACACAGCACAAGATGCATGATCTGTACAAAAATATATTGCTAGAACCACCAACAATGCATTATTATATCAAAAAAATTATTACATTGATCAATTGCTATGTCAGGTCAACCCCATTTACAATTTCCTATGAGGTAACCTGATATACTACCGGTGTGTGGGGATGGGCACTCAAACTGGTACCTAGCCCTAATCAAAGGTCCCTACCATGCACCTGTTGCAAGGTATGCCACTCCAAGAGTGTATGTTTCTGTCTGTGTGACAGACTTATTAGAGGACTTTACAGGGGTGGTTCACTACTCTGCAATAGTGGCTACATCCCTTTAAAACTCATAGGGAAGGCTTTTAATCAAATACTTTGTTCAGCCAATAGTGCCTCTGAGCGGCACTATTGTGTTCTGCTCTTCCCCATGAAGTGACCCCAGGGCTCCGTGACCTCTGAAATCTTGTGAGGTCACGTCAACTTCCAGTTGACCTGACATCACCAAGCCTGGCGCCAGTGTCCATGAGTTTCACCGCTCATCCTAGCCCAGTGTCAGAGCCCAACATCTCGCTCTCCACTGCAGAGCACCGCAAGCAGGAGCCATGCTGGGCTGTTACAAGCTGTGAAACCCCTGCCCACAACCAGTCACTCAAAGACAGTGTTGTCGAGTCAACTGGAAGTTGTTGTGACATCTCAAAGATCATGGAGCCCGCTGCCCGGGGGTCACTTCATGGGGATGAACGGACTGCAATAGCGTCACTCAGAGGCAGAATTGGCTGAACAAGGTATTTAGAAAAAGCCTTACCTATTAGATTTACAGAGAGGTGGTCACTATTGTAGAGTAGTGAATCACCTCTTTAAAACAAAAAGGGTGATTGAAAAAACCCTCAAAAGTTAAGCTGCTTATAGTGCTATTTACACCTAGCTTAAAGGGAACCTGTCATGTGAAGAAAAAAAAACAGTATTAACCTGCAGATGTGGGGTTACTCAGCAGGATAAGGCTACTTTCACACTTGCGTTGAACGGTATCCGTTGCATTGCGTTGTGTAACGGATGCAACGGATGTGTTGCATATAGTGACACAACGGATGCAACGGATGCTGCAAAACAACGCAATTCGTTTTGATTTTTTTTTTTTTTTTCCCGGTTTTACCAGCGGCAGACTATAGTGAACGATCAGCTGATCGTTCCCTGCAGCCGGCCGCTAGGTGATCAGCTGATTGCTCCCAGTAGCCGGCCGCCGGGTGATCAGCTGATCGCTCCCGCCCGCCGGGTGATCAGCTGATCGCTCCCGGCTGCCGGGTGATCAGCTGATCGCTCCCTGCAGCCGGCTGCCGGGTGATCAGCTGATCGCTCCCGGCCGCCGGGTGATCAGCTGATCGCTCCCGGCCGCCGGGTGATCAGCTGATCGCTCCCTGCAGCCGGCCGCCGGGTGATCAGCTGATCGCTCCCTGCAGCCGGCCGCCGGGTGATCAGCTGATCGCTCCCGGCCGCCGGGTGATCAGCTG
>NC_134353.1:117559952-117562452 GCF_048569485.1 Anomaloglossus baeobatrachus
AATCACTACAAATCCAGCAAAAAGACAACCAACATTTTGCATTTTCACAGACCATACTCAAAACAACTGAAGAAGAAAGAAAATCTAAAAGAAATAAAGTCTACAAAAAAAAGTCTCAAAAAAAGAGAAGGAAATAAAGTCTAAAAGAAAGAAATAAAGAACAAAAGAATGGAAACAAGAAGAAAGAAAAAAAGAAAAGAAAATGAATGATCCTAGGATGAGGCCACCCTGCTTGGAGTGTTCCCAGGTATCAGCCTGCGATCAATAATATCAGGAATGGTTGCCATTCTCATGTAATATCCTCAGATGCTCACACATTGTATCCTGTACACAGCTTCTGATCACTATCTGACTATTCCCCACATTTTTCCTCCTGAGTTCTGTCGCTCACCTTCTAGAATGCTCAGCAATAATATTTCTATTGTCTCAGCTTCTCACATTGATGTAGATTTTCTTTTAAGAGGCACAAATGAAGAAAATACATATACAATATATCTGACAGTGTTATATGTAGATATATTACTTACATGTCCCTCATATGATACAGCCATGGCAATGATATGTTCCTGAACAGAACCAATCCAACGATTGTCCTTCACTTCAGATTGCAACAAATATATATATATATATATATATATATATATATATATATATATATATATATATATATATATATTTATATATATTTAAAAAGTACTGTCGATTTTAGATAGATATTATATAGATAATAGAAGGACCACATATGGTGATGCAGCTTCACCACACAATATACATCCAGCATTAGCCACACTATCCAGAGCTCTCTGTACAACACTTGTGGCATAATTGTAATAATATTTTTATGCATATATATTTAGAGTAGTTCACGTTTTGTCTTTGTTTTGTTTTGTTTCACATACAAAAAAAAAAGGAAACAAAGGGTCGGCATTTGCTATCTCTCTATTCACGTTCTGAAAATCCCATAATCTCTGGGCTATATGTTGTATTGTCTTGTGTTTTATAATTCTAAAGATTCGAATTGGAAAACAACCGGACAATATATTTTGCGATGAAAATTAAATGTGTGCGCCATTCATGCCATTGTTCAAGAGCCTGTAATTATTTGTGCTGCCCGGTGCTTTATGTTTTCCACATTAACTATGTGAAGAAAACTAATGTAATAACCGTCTTCTAATATTACTGCAAGGGCACAATGCTCATCATCATGATTATTAGTATTATTATAAAACACTGAATTATTGTATTATTATTAATTATCCATCCATAATATAGTACTATAATAACACTAATAACATCTTGCATTTCTAAAAATAATAAGAATAATATGCATGTACGATTATCTTAATGTTAGTAATATTTCTAATACTAACAATAATATATATATATATTATATTTTATATATATATATATATATATATATATATATATATATATATATATATATATATATATATATATATATATATATATATATATATATATATATATATTATGTATATAAGGACAAAAGCACAATGAAACAGGGGTTCCCTTGCTGGTTTCCCACGCTGGTACTAACCTGACTCAAACCGGACTATATATATGAATATATATTTTTATATATATATATATATATTGTGATTAAATAAATGGGTGCAACTGGTAATAGCACCTGTCATTATTATTCATATTATTATATTCTTTAACATTAAAATGAACAATAATATTAAGAAAAATACAAAGGAAAAAAGAACAATACTTGGAACCTGCATGAAATGATATTGTGTTCTCCGTCTAGTTCAGTATTTGTCGCTTTTTCATCTCCAAAATTCCGTTCTGTGTCAAAATATGAGGTAATAATACATGGAGAAGAAAGAAGAAATGGAAGGGACATGAGGAGAAAACCTACAGAGAAGCGATGGGAGCAATGGCATCGTTTTATTTTGTTCAATATTATACTGCAAATTATGCAAAACTGTGGAAGAAATCTCAATAGAAGAGTCTGGTCTCGCAATATTCCTTAATATTAGTACAAATATAACATAGAATGAACATAATATAGACTCCTCTCCATACATATGACCATACCGTGCCTTCCATCTGCAGGAACCGAAGGGTTAAATAGTGTGTATAGGAAACAATGGAGAGGGCATTCTACACGAATTGCGTATACAGCACAACAAAAAAACAAAATATATAAACATATGATAAAATATATATAAACATATATATTTTTAATTTATATATATATATATATATATATAGAGAGAGAGAAATGTTTTGAGTAATATGCATTTATATATTATCACTTTTTTATTATATATATGTATATTTATAGTATATATCAAATAAAGCAAGAAAAAAAAACTAATATACATGTTATATGTAGTGTATGTATGTGTATATATATATATATATGTATATATTACATAACATGTATATTAGCTTGTTTTTCTTGCTCTATTTGACATATATATATATATATATATACATATATATATATATATATATATATATATAT